>NC_058405.1:184976197-185232686 GCF_002201575.2 Neomonachus schauinslandi | reverse complement strand
GCCTGGGTGGCTCAGTTGGTTAAGCGACTGCCTTCGGCTCAGGTCATAATCCTGGAGTCCCAGGATCGAGTCCCCCATCGGGCTCCCTGCTCAGCAGGGAGTCTGCTTCTCCCTCTGACCTTCCTCCCTCTCATGCTGTCTCTCGCAAATAAATAAAATCTTAAAAACATAAAAAATAAAATATAAAAATAGGGTGTGTGAGACAGAAAAAGAGAAAGAGAATGTAGAAATGTATGGAAATAACAAAAAAGGACAGTAAAGTAGCAGTTATTAGAACCGTATTCCATATGTTCAAAAAGAGGAAAGATTGAAAGGGTTAAGAGACATCAAAGATATTGGGGCACCCGGGTCTTGCAGTCAATTAAGCATCCAACTCTTGGTTTTGGCTCAGAGAGTGATCTCAGGTCTAGAGATAAAAACTATGATGCGTAAGATGAAAAATACATTGGGTGCAACTAACACCAGATTAGACACTACTAAAGAAAAAATTAACAAACTTGAAGATAAAGCAATAGGAACTATCCAAAATGAAAAGCAAAGAAAAAAGACAGAAAATTTTAAGAGCGCATCAGTGAGCTAGGAGACAATTTCAAGCAACCTAATATATGTGTAATTAAAAATCTGTAAAGTGGGGAGGGGAAGTGGAGAAAGAAAAAATATTTGAAAAAATAACAGCCAAAAGTTTTCCACATTTGATAAAAACTATAGAACCATAAATCTAAGATTTCCAATGACACAAATCACACAGACAAAAAAGAAAACTATACTAAGACACATGATAGTTAAATTGCTTCAAAGTAGTTGAAAGGGAAAATTGTAAAAGCAGCAAAGAAAAAAGACACATTAAGTATAGAGAAACAGAGATAAGGATATCAGATCTCTTGTCAGACACAAGCAAGGTAGAAGACAGTGAATCAAAATCCTTATAACAGGGGTGCCTGGGTGGCTCAGTCAGTTAAGTGTCTGCCTTCGACTCAGGTCATGATCCCAGAGTTCTGGGATCGAGCCCTGCATCAGGTTCCATGCTCAGCGGGGAGTCTGCTACTCCCTCTCCCTTTGCCTGGAGACAAGGCTTGCTTGTGCTTGTTCTCTCTTCTCTGTCAAATCAATAAATCAAATCTTTAAAAATAAAATTTTGGGGGCGCCTGGGTGGCTCAGTTGTTAAGCGTCTGCCTTCAGCTCAGGTCATGGTCCCAGGGTCCTGGGATCGAGCCCCACATTGGGCTCCCTGTTCTGCGGGGAGCCTGCTTCTCCCTCTCCCACTCCCCCTGCTTGTGTTCCCTCTCTTGCTGTGTCTCTCTCTGTCAAATAAATAAATAAAACCTTTAAAAAACTTTTTTTTAACAAAATTTTACAATTCCCACAATATTTAAAAAAAAAGAATAATACATCAGGACTAAGTAGGGTTTATTTCAAGAATGCAATGTTAGTTCTAATATCTGAAAATCAACGTAATTCACCATATTAAACTAAAAATGAAAAACCATATGATCATCTCAGTAGACTCAGAAAAAGCATTTGTGAAAATCCAACTTCATTTCTGAAAAAAACTCTCAGCGAACTAGGAATAGAAGGAAACTTCCTCACTGACAAAGGGCATATACAAAACGTCTACAGCTATCATCATACTTAATGGTGAAAGACTGAGAGCTTTCTTCCTAAGATCAGAACAAGACAAATATGTCTGCTCTCACCACTTCTATTTAACACCGTACAGGGAATTATATCCAGTGCAATAAGAAAAAAAAATAAAAGATTAGAAAGGAAGAAGTAAAACTGTATTCACAGGTGACATAATCTTTATATAAAAAAATCCAATGGAATCTATTTTAAAAAAGCCAATGGAATGAGTGAGCATATCCTAATTGACAGAGAAGATCAATGTACAAAAAATCAATCATATTTCTATACGGTGGCAACATCAAAGATAAAAATTTGAAAAACCACCATTTCAAGAGCATCAAAAAATATGAACTACATTATGCTGTACACCTGAAACTCATGTAACATTGTATGTCAACTATACTTCAATTAAAAAAATAAATTAGAAAATAATATATGAAATACATAGGGATAACAATGACAAAAGATGTACACGATCTGCCCAGTGAAAACTACAAAATATTGCTGAGAGAAATAAAAGAAAATCTAACTAAATGGAGACTATAGCATATACATAGATTGGAAGACACAACATCATTAAGATGGTAATTCTCCTCAGGGCACCTGGGTGGCTCAGTCAGTTAAGCGTCTGACTCTTAGTTTTGGCTCAGGTCCTGATCTCATGGGTCGTGGGATCCAGCCCCGCATCCAACCCCACGCTCAGGGGGAGTCTGCTTGGATATTCTTTCCTTCAGCCCCTTCCCTACTTGCATGAGCAAGCACACATGTTCTCTCTCTAATAAATAAATAAATCTTAAAAAAAAAAAAAAAAAGATGGTAATTCTCCTCAAACTGATCTATAGATACAATACAATCTCAAATTCTCAAGCAGACTTTTTGGAAAAGCTGACAAGCTGACTCTAAAATTAATATAAATGAAAAAGACCTCAAAGAGCCAAAATCTGGAAATAGAACAGCAAAGCTGAAGGACTTACCCCATCTGACTTCAAGTCTTATTATAAAACTATAGTCATCAAATCAATGTAGTATTGGCATCAAGCCAAATAGATCAATGGAACAGAAAAGAATCCAGAAATAGAACACATATATAAGATTTTCAACCTACTTAGAAGGCAATTTATTGAAGGAATAGTCTTTTCAACAAATGATTCTAGAACAATTGGATTCTATATGTGAAAAAATGAACTTTAATCTAGACTTTTTACTATACATAAAAATAACTCAAAGTGGATCATAGATCTAAATCTAAAACCTAAAACAAAAACTCCTAGAAGATAAAATATTTCAGTGGTATTAACTAGGAAGAGATTTCTTAAAGCAACAAAAACATCAACAAAAGAAAAAAATTATAATTTGGACTTTATCAAAATTAAGAGCTTTTGCTCTTCAAAAGACACTTATAAAAGAATAAAGAGACTAGGAAAATATCTACAAATCCTATGGCTGAAAAAGAATTAACATCCAGAATTTATAAAGAACTTCTAAAACTCTGTAATAAGAAAACACAGAACCCAATTAAAAATGGACAAAAGAGGGATGCCTGGGTGGCTCAGTCAGTTAAGTGTCTGCCTTCAGCTCAGGTCATGATCCCAGGGTCCTGGAATCAAGTCCCGCATTGGGCTCCTTGCTCAGTGGGGAGCCTGCTTCTCCCTCTGCCTCTGCCTGCCACTCCCCCTGCTTGTGCTTGCTCTTCGCTCTCTCTGACAATAAATAAAATATTTTTTTAAAATGGACTAAAGATTTAGACACTTCACCAAAGAAGCTATATGGATAACAAATAAGTTCATGAAAAGATACTGAGCATCACTAATCATTAGAGAAAGACAAATCAACACCACCATGAGATACCACTACACATCTATTAGAATGTCTGAAGTTAAAAAGACTGGCCATACCAAGTGCTGACAAGGATGTGGAAGAAATGGACCTCTTATACATTGCTGGTGGGAATGCTAAATAGTACTTGGAAAACTCTGACAGTTTCTTTCAAAGTTAACCATACCACATAAAGAGAAATAAAAGTATATGTCCACACGAAGATTTATACACAGATCTTCATAGCAGCCTTCTTTGTTACCAGTTAAGAACTGGAAACAACCAATATGTCCATCAATAAGTGAATGATTTAGTAAACTGTGTGATACACTCATACAAAGGAGTATTACTAGCATTAAAGAAGAACCAACTACTGATGCACTAAAACACAAATGAATCTCAAAATAATTATGCTGAGTCAAAGAAGCATAACTACATGCTGTATGATTCCATTTATATGAAATTCTAGGAAATTCTAGGAAGTGAAAATTAATATAGTGACAGAAAGATCAGTGGTTATCTGGGATGGGGGCCAAGGAGCCAGGGATATGAGGAAAGCTTTGGGGGTGATGGATATATTCACAATCTTATTTGTGATGATGACTACATACACATGTCAAAACTTAACAAATTGGGGGCACCTGGCTGGCTGTCAGTGGAATGTGCAACTCCTGATCTCAGGGTTATGAGTTCAAGCCCCAAGGTGGGTGTAGAGAATACTTAAAAAGCTTTAAAAAAAAATTTTTTTTAACTTAACAAACTGTACACCTTAAATACATACAGCTTATAATATGTCAACTATTCCTCAGTACATCAGCTTTTAAAAAATATAGTCTTAACCAGTAATTAATATATCCTTCAAATACAAATTGGGCCCTAAATAATTAATGTAAAATTATTCCCTATTAATACCATGCATTTTAGTCATAAAATTCAGAGGGCATCCTTACTTCCAAACTATTAATAAAGACTGATTTAAACTGGCAAAATTCAGTAAATCATAAAGAAAACAAATGTCTTAATGGAGCAAAAGAGCTCTGAACAACTCAAATTTATTTTTTCATTTAAAAAACTTAAAATAGGGGCGCCTGGGTGGCTCAGTCGTTAAGCATCTGCCTTCGGCTCAGGTCATAGTCCCAGGGTCCTGGGATCGAGCCCCAGATCGGGCTCCCTGCTCCGTGGGAAGCCTGCTTCTCCCTCTCCCACTCCCCCTGCTTGTGTTCCCTCTCTCGCTGTCTCTCTGTCAAATAAATAAGTAAAATCTTTAAAAAACAAAAAAACAAAACAAAAAAGACTTAAAGTAACTAAAAAGAATAACAAACCATGTCAATTGTTGCTTTTATTTTAAGTAGGATTAAATAAAAATAACAATGTGCTATTATCTCCTCCCTGGTATCGTAACTGCTACTATAGTTTCATATTCAATCCCTTAAAACAGATTAAAGCAGACCATGGCAAAGAGAAAGAAGCAACTGTTTCCCATGTGGAGAAATGCTCTCTAAATGAGAAGTTAAAGAGAAATGTCTGGGGCCTTTCTCTGAATCCCTCCTAGCACCTAGACAATCACTACAAACCTCTCTCCCTCATCAAAGCCTAATGGGACTTAGAAACAATCCAATTTCATCAAAGGAAACCTGCCGAGGAACCTAAAGAGCAGAGTTCCTCAGCATCATATGATTTTCTGCCTCCTCCTGGTTTGGGTACCCAAGCTCTCCATTCTACCAGATACTCCAACAGTATTTTCCTTCATTTTAAAGATTTTTTTAAACTTCCTACTGTATCAGCCTACTTCATTACTTGCCCTTTTCTATATAGTCCCTGTAGTATTTATGTTGATATGCTCATGCCCAGCATTTATGCTGAAATCAGAACCTGATTCAGAGAAGTAGCATGATGCAGTGCTGTGGAAGGAATATGGGCTTTGGAATTAGACAGACATGGGTGCATACTTTGGTCCTCCCACATATTGCCTTGACTTAAAGTAAACTCCCTGAGCCTAGTCTTCTTATCAGTACAAGAGTCAAACCATCTTTCTCACTGGACAACAATTGGTATTAAATGGCATACGGCATGTGAATTATTTGACACACAGGAGGGGAGAGGGCTCCAGAAATAATAGCCTCCATCCTCTTGTTTATTTTCTAATTAGAAGGCATTTTCTGAGGCAAGGTACCTCCATCAGCCCTTATCAGCCCCAGATGTCATCAGTGACATTTTCACTGTACTTTGTGCCCATTAAAGGCCTTCCCTGCCAGTGTGAACACTCTCTTGTCTGCCGACATTAGTGGGTCCCACAGGCAGCTGTTATTAGAATGTAAGAAAGGAATTAAAAGTATTTGGATGTTGGGGCGCCTGGGTGGCTCAGCCAGTTAAACATCTGCCTTCGGCTCAGGTCATGATCCCAGGGTCCTGGGATGGAGCCCCACATTAGGCTCCCTGCTCTGCGGGGAATCTGTTTCTCCCTCTCCCTCTGCCTACCACTTCCCCACTTGTTCTCTCTCTCTCTGCCAGATAATAAATAAAATCTTAAAAAAATAAATAAATAAAGTAGTTGGATGGTACTCCCATGTTCATAGCAGCATCACTCACAATGGCTAAAACATAGAAGCAGCCCAAGTGTTCATCAACAGATGAACGGATAGGCAAAATGTGGTATATACATATAATGGAATATTATTCAGCCTTTAAAAAGGAGGAAATTCTGACTTATGCTACGATATGGATGAACCTTAAGAATATTATGCTAAATGAAATAAGCCAGTCACAAAAAGATAAATACTATATAACTCTACTTCTGAGGTACTCAGAGTACTCAAAATTATAGAGACAGAAGGTAGAATAGTGGTTGCCAGAAGCTGGAGAGAGGGAATACAAAGTTGTTTAACAGACATAGAATTTCAGTTTTACAAGATGAAAAATAGTTATCGGGGCGCCTGGGTGGCTCAGTCGGTTAAGCGTCTGCCTTTGGCTCAGGTCATGATCTCAGGGTCCTGGGATCGAGCCGTGTGCATCGGGCTCCCTGCTCAGCAGGGAGTCTGCTTCTCCCTGTCCCTGTACAGCTCCCCCAGCTTGTGCTCTCTTGCTCTCTGTCAAATAAAATCTTTAAAAAAAAAAAAAAAAGATGAAAAGTAGTTATGGAGATGGATTGTGGTGATGTTTACACATTATGAAAGTAATTAATACCACTGAACCCTACACTTAAAGATGGTTAGGATGGTAAATTTTACCACAATAAAAAAGAAACTAGAAAAATAAGTTCTGCGGACTAACAGTTGACTAAACCTGACCACTTCCAGCCTCAATGTGAGGGTTAATCGTATAATCACAACTCGGGGCATCAAGTTCTTGCTATGGTTCCAAATAAAATGCTATCTGAAAAGTCCTTGTCAGATCCTTCTATGTCCCATAATGTGACACAAAGGAGCATCTCGTGCAGCTCCACCACCCTCCATTTAATAAAGACAACAAGAATGCTGGCTGTCTCCCTGACATCACCAGTATGGCACAGATGGCTGGACCTCAGAGGGATCTATGGAACCATTCCAGGCCCACTCACAGTCTGACTTGTGCATGTGCTCAGTAGTATTTGCATGAAAATGAACTTCACTTCCCACAGCAATTCCCCATATAAAACAAAAAAATTTTCTGAAGATTCAAAGGACATTCTAAAACTGGATTCTATAAGGCTAGTTCCACAACACTGCAGGAATCCAAAGTCTAAGACAAATTGGGAAACTGCAAATAAAAATTTACAAATCTCCCCCACCCAAGAAAATGCTTTGTTATACTTTTTTGTACTTAAAATATTGAGCCATCTCAAAATCATTTTCAGTCCAATACCCAAAATCAACTGGTCCGAAGGCATTCTGAGATGAGTACTACAAGATGTGGTACAAATAATGATTCTTAAAAAACATTTACAGCAGGGGTGCCTGGGTGGCTCAGCCAGTTAAGCGTCTGCCTTCGGCTCCAGTCATGATCCCAGGGTCCTGGGATCGAGCCCTGCGTCAGGCTCCCTGCTCGGCGGAGAGCCTGCTTCTCCCTCTCCCTCTGCCTATCTGTGTTCTCTCTCTGTCAAACAAATAAAATCTTAAAAAAAAAAACAGCATTTACAGCAATAAAACTCAAATGCACCAGAAGCTGGGGAGGGGGGTGGTAGAAATAGGGAGTTGTTCAATGGGTACAGAGTTTTAGTTTTGCAAGATAAAAAAAGTCCTAGTGTAAATATAGTTAACATCACTGAACATACACTTAAAAATGGTTAAGAGGGTAAGTTTTATATTATGTGTTTTTATTACTACAATTAAAAAGAAACAGTCACAGGGGGACCTTGGTGGTGCAGTTGGTTAAGCTTCCAACTCTTGGTTCAGCGTCCAACTCTTGGTTCAGCGTCCAACTCTTGGTTTCAGCTCAGGTTGTGATCTCTGGGTCCTGAGATCAAGCCCCACCTCCAGCTCCAAACTCGGCAGGGTCTGCTTAAGACTCTCTCCCTCTTCCTCTAACCCTCCCTCCCACCATGTGCTCTCACGCGCGTGCTCTTTCTCAAGTAAATAAATAAATCTTTAAAAAAAGTCACAGAAGTTTGTGCCCCAGCAGTCATACTGATGCAAAATATTTCAGATCAACTAACTTCTACTGTCCAATACTAACCCCTAAAATTCCTTTTGTCCCAACTAAAAAAATAAATAAAGTGGACACATCTCGCTGGTAGAACATGGAAGCTTCTCTAACTACAATAAAGCTGAGGGAGCATGTTAAGGAAATAAGAAGACAATACAAATACTAAGCAATGGTAGAAATACAAAGCAGACTATTTAAAACCAATCTGTGTCATCCCCATCTGCAATCCAGCCTAAGTCTCTAAGTAAAACTGTATAGAAACTTCTCCTTGTTCCAAAAATAAAGAAAAACTCCTCAACCTGCTTACAAGGCCCACCACACCTCTCCAACCCCCTCTCCCACCAGATTCAACACTCTTCCTGTTCTCTACATAGAGCTGTACCCTAAATCCCCAGTCCTCCCCATGAACCCCACCATCTTTGCCCTTGCTGTTTGCTCTGACTGGAACACTCTTCCTTTCCCGTGCATCCTTCAGATCTTAGTTCAAATGTCTTTCCAGTGACTTCCCTAAATCAAATAGTGTCACTGTTGCAGTTTTACATTCATGTGATTATTTGGTATCATCTGCTAAAGACAGGGGCCAGAGATGCATTCACTCTCCCCCCGCCAATTTCCAAGGCCAAACACGGTGTACCCAATAAGCAGTCAAATATTTGTTGAACAAGTGAATATAGGGCACTAAACCTATAAGAAAGCAATGAAACATCCTAAGAGGTTTCCTTAATGAATCTTTGGAGGATGTCCAAATCAATTAAGCCTAAAATCCCTATTCAACTCTTAAGGAAAAAAAAAAAAAAAATTTCTCTGGCCCTTCTATGTCCCTAGGCAAATGCTGAGCATCAAAGGCTGATAAGTAAAACACACAAATACACACATCGTAGATAAAGCAGAATTACTACTTGCTGAGCAAATTGTTTTTGGCATTTCTTGATACAATGCCTGCTACATAGGGGGCACTCTGGAATACCTGTCAAATGAATAAAGAGCAACATTTCACAAGACTCGTAAGTATATATGAACTAGTAACTAACTCTACTGAAAACTGTGGTGACTCATATAAAAGTAAGACCGTCACAGAAGCAAAGGAATGAATCTCTTAAGTGGGAAAGCCCCCTACTATAAGCCATATTTATTTAGATCTCAAACAAGAAAAATGCCAGATTTGTACTAAGAGTGAAAGAAATAGATACTGCAATCAGGTAATCGTAGAGCTTTAAATAAAAACTACAAAATGTCACTTGGAACTATTTCCCAAAACCCTTAAAAACATAAGAAACTATTTAGGATTCCCTGTCCCCTCCAACACAAACTATCTATACTTTAAAGATATAATCCATAAACATAATACAGAAAACTCCAGCCCACACTGATCTCTCCTCCCTCTGATTTTGCATTTAAACAAATGCTGCTTTATAGTTTTCCCAATAATAACAATCTATACACTCTTATTTTATATCCTTTCACATAATATAACACAGTGGGTGCCTATTAAATACTTACTGAACTGATATGAAATTATACTGGGTTAAATAATGGATTATGGTACAGAAATTCCTGCAAATGTCATTCCTGAAGATTTTTCATATGCCTCAGTTTTAGCTTCATCATTAGATTAAATATAAAGTCGTTATCCAACAATGTTCAAACAAGGTTTAGAGTTTTCTTAGTACCACATCTACAAACTCAATTAAGGGAGGTTTTCAGTGTCATGGTATCTTTTCAAATGTAAGTCAAAGATATTAACAACACCTGTCCCTACTTTCTTCAACGTTGCAAATTTCTCTTGAAATTTTTCCCAAACTTAATCAGTCCCAGGGAGAGTTCCTCCTGTAGAAAATTGGAAGACACAAAATCTAAGCTACATGATACTAACCGCACATCGCTAAAAATAGAAAACCTAATCCCCGGAAAAGGATCAGTTCAAAATGTTCAATTACATGAGTCTCCACGATCAACAAAGCAGATAAAATACACCACTCTGGAAAGCGCAAAGCAGCAAGCAAACAGCAAGTATTCTAGTTAAGTGGCTGCTGTTCAAAGCTGCTCAAACGCTCCATCCCTGCCAGTCCCAAGCATCTGTATCAGGACCCATGAGAACGCGTCCACAGGGGACCCGAGCCTCGGGAAGTGTCCTCTCTACAGCAACAGGCTCTGTTTAATTCGGGTTTTCCTATCCGCGCCCCTAAGAGGGCTACAAGGGAGGGCCGGGGGGCCGGGCGCGAGGAGCCGAGCCTGGCAGGCCGGGTCGGCGGAGAGCTGGGGACTTGTGGTGGGCAGGGGCGACGGCGGAGCCGGGCAGCGGTGCCAGAAGTGGAGGGCGCTCGCCCGGGGCCGCTGCCGCAGGTGCCCCGCTAAGAGCTGCGGAGACCCGGCAGGCCAGACCCGGGGCCGGTCCAGGAAAGGGGTCGAGGGGAGGCGCGCGGGACGGGGGCGGGGAGGCCTCACCGTTGCTCCCGAGAGGCTGGCGCCGCGGCGGTCCCGCAGTTGCTAAGGAGAATGCTCTTCCGGGTCAGGGGCGCGGCGGTATAGAGAGCAACGGTGGCCGGAAGGGGCCAGGAGCGACGCGCGCAGCAAGAGCGCGGCGGAGGCGGTGGTCGGCGGTTGTTCGGCTGCAGGGGGTGGGGCGGCTGGCAGGGGCTGGCGAAGGGCCAACGCGACTTCTCGGGCCTCGCCTGGCGGGGGGGATGGGGTGTACCCGGTGGCTCTAGCGAGGCCACCTCTTAGAAGCCTTCCCGCCTCAGTCCCCTGCTCCGGAACCTGCCCAGCTCGGGTTCTAGGCCCCCGGCTGTAGCCACGCCGGCCCCTTCCTGGGACAGGGTTTTACTCATTTTTTCATTTAGTAGACACGGGGTTGTTGGACACCTGCCAGCAGGGCTGGCACTGGAGATGCAGAGAGGGGCGATCCAGGCGTGGTCCCTACCCTCAGAATGCACAGACTGATGGGAGGGCAGGCCGGAGGGGTGCTGCTCACCTGGGTGGGCTAAGTAAAGGCCGTGGGCCCTACCCAGACACGGATGGGGAAAAGCCGATGGTGGAGACTTCAAGCAAGAAAAAGAGTAGGGAGGAGTGTTTCAGGTAAGAAAGAAAGTAGGCTCTGTTGAGAAACCCACTGAAAGGTCAGTGTGCCTTGCCTAGGGAAGTGGGTAGAGAGGATGGAACCTAAGAAAACATCAACATTGTAGGTGTGAACAAAGGAAAAGGAACCTCCAAAGAGCAGTCAGAATGTTCGGTTGAAGGACTGCTGAGAAGACAGCAGGAGAGGAAAGAATTCCAGTAAGGTCGTGGTCACCACTGTCATGATTTGGCCATCAAGTGCCTAGTGGTGACCATAAAAAATCAAAATTCAGGAATATGGTGTCAATATCGACAGTGGCTTGAATCTGTGTAGTGAAGGAGTCCACCACCATATGCTCCATATTCAAACAAGGAAAAGAGATACGTTAAATTGTTCCTGAATGCCTTAATGTTTTTGAAAGTATTTGTAAATTTCAGGATTCCTCCACTAATACCTCTACTAATTCTTTTTTTTTTTTTTTTTTAAGATTTCTTTATTTTAGGGACACCTGGGTGGGTGGCTCAGTCCATTAAGCATCCGCCTTCAGCTCAGGTCATGATCCCAGGGTTCTGGGATCGAGTCCCACCCACATCAGGCTCCTCTACCTGCTGCTCCCATGCTTGTGCTTTCTCTCTCTCTCTAACAAATAAATAAAATCTTTAAAAAATAATAAAGGTTTCTTTGAGAGAGAGAGAGTACGTGTGCAGGAGGGGGGACAGAAGGAGAGGAAGAGAATCTCAAGCAGATTCCCTGCTAAGCCTGGAGCCCAGCACTGGGCTCAATCCCATGACCCTGAGACCATGACCTGAGCTTGAAATCAAGAGTCAAACGCTTAACGACTGAACCACCCGGGCACCCCTCTACTAATTCTTGAATGTGGAAAGTAATTTGTTTTATCTTGCATCTACGGTACTTGCCTCACACAAAGGCCTCAATCGGTGTTTGTTTAAAGAATAAATGAACCCATGAGCCTTTTTTTTTTAAGATTTATGTATTTGAGAGAGGGAGAGAGAACGTGAGTGGAGGGGGTGGAGGGGGTTAGAGGGAGAATGAGAGAGAATCCTCAAGCAGACCCGCGCGCCACCCACTGAGCGTGGAGCCTGACCCAGGGCTTGATCCCAGGACCCTGAGATCATGACCTCAGCCAAAATCAAGAGTTGGAAGCTTAACCAACTGAACCACCCAGGCGCCCTGAGCCTTTGGTTTTTAATGTTCACACAGTTCAGAATCCTCCGCGAAACTGTGATGTAGGGAAAATTGTCTATTCAAACTGTAGATGAGATGGAAGAAGCCCAGCAGGGGCAGGACGCAGAAGATGGCAAAGGTACAGTGATCCAATGGGTGGGAGAGGGCCCAATGGGGCCAGGGATGGGAAGACCCAGAAAAGGAAAAGAACAAAGGATTAATAACATAAAAACTGGGGTTTCAGAGCCAGAAATGGAAGATGAAGCCAAGAAAATTATTAATGCGGCCTACTTCCTATTAATTTTATTAATATAAAAATATTAGAAGCAGGAATAGATGAGCAAGGACAAGAGCAAAGGAAAGACAATCATTGTACATAAGTTCAATAGGAAAATCCCATTTGGGGACGGCTGACAAAGTTTGGTGTCAGCCAGTGTGAAGGCTTCAGGGCTGGGTGGACGTGTTCCCGTATCATCTAAGTAGAGCGAGCTCTGGGCTTCCTCATGTGGGCCAAAGGAAAACCACAACTGTAGAGTCACACTGTAGAGTGACTTGGGGTGAGAGGCTTGCCCCACAAGCATACCTCCAGTCCAGAACCAGTACATTCCCATTATATCCAGTTATTACAACAAGCTCATCCAGAAGAGGCATAGTCTTCTCTAAGACACTGTAAATCTATCGACAATGGATGTAACCAGCCATCTGTGGGAGTAAACCAAGAAATTTGAAATGTGTGGCTGAAAAGTTTAAAACACCCAAAATATCAGCCAAGGGAGCCTAGGTATAACATAAGCAAGGCAGGACCAGAAAATGGTTACAATTTGATAAAAGGAAGCTAAATCAATTGTTCTGTGAACAGAAGGGACAAAGTCAACTTGTGATATAGACAAAAAGAAGCCCCAAATCCTTAAAGTACAATAGATAAAGTCTACCCTGCATGTTCCTGGCAGCCTTGAATAGAGCATCAATTCTAATGAACCGTGTTCTGTTGAAGGGCCAAGGTGATTCATTAGGCTCAACTTGGCTGGGGTTCCAGGAGATTTCAGTGCTATCTCAAGAGATGGAAACTTCATTGCTGTGAAGAGCATATTTTTAGAGAACTGCAGGGAGTTGTGGGTGAACTCTGTACTTCCAGGATGGTGTGGGCATGAAAGGTTCCAGATGACGTGCTTTGTCTGACTTTGGTCTCTTTGAATAATGAATAGCCAATTAATGATGCAAAATGCTTTGAGGAATGCCCAGAATATAAACAGAGGACCAGGGTTACCATGCCCTGTTGGTATAAACAGTGAGCCATCTGCTACCTCCAGAAGAATTCCATTTTGGCATTGGGAGGGAGTGTGTCTATTATGAAATTCAAGCCTTCCTGGGAATTTAAGGATTAGAGACAGCTATAGTGCCCCAGAGTTTTCCAGGTCCAGCCTGACCCTGATTCCTAACCACCACCACCCCTAACTCGGTGTTCTCCTATACTAACATCACCCAGTCACAGAGGCAGAAACCCAGACACGTAGGAGACATCCGTGACCCCTGCACTCCCCACCCCTCCACCACACCCTCACCCTTACAGCCCAGTCCAAGAACAAGTCCTGTAGATCGTCTCATCCCCCCCCACCCAATCCCACTACTACGAATTACGCTGAAAGGAGCAAATAACCAAGCAAATCAGGATCAGTAGGAAGTGTTAGAACATCAGAATTGAAGCTGGGTGATAAAGATGGCGTGTGTGAGAGAGAGAAAACAAACAGCATAGTAACCAAACGCCACAAGAACTTCAAGGAAATGCAACGGAACAAATCCATTCAACAACAACATGTTTGATTGCCTTTCCCATGTGAATTTCATCTTGAAGGAAGTAAAAGATAACAAAAGGACTATTAAATATGTTGAAGAAAAACTAAGGTAGAATTGAACATATTCCAAGAACCAAAGTGAAGGAGTGTTTGCTGGCCTAGGGGTATGACTTTGGAAGGACCCAGTCAGCTGTGGGATGGAGTCAAGTGCCATGAGCCTCATCCTTACGTGTGCAGGCTGATAGTGCTGCTGGCTGAGTGTTATGGGTGAGCAAAAAATATGTCTCATCATCGCCATATCAATTGATCTTGGCTTCCTCAATTCCAGCAATTAGCCCCACCCAGACCACTATTTCCCACTTGGAATTCTTGTCTGATTAGAGTCTGTTTTTGTTCTTGTCTCACTTTAAACTTAGTTTTTTTTAAACTTAGTTTTTCTTTTCCCTCTATCTTTATGACTATTATTTTTCTTAGCTGTTTAAATATAAATCCTTCTAGATCCTCCACAACTTTTGCCTCATAGATCTTAGCCCTTATCTTAATTTCTCTTTTACCTTCTAGCTCCTATTTAAAATCTTGTCTTTTTGAATACTTCTAACTGCTCATTTTATCAAGATCTATCAATATGTTATTCTTAATTTTTTAGATTTTTTTTATTTTCTAGTTCTTTGTTCTTTTGTTTCTTTTATTTTCTATTTAACATATGCTACTTCAAGTATGAATTTTAGAAACTTGTCATTTACAATGTTATTCTTTCTAAGTTTTTATTCCCACATCTTTGGCTTTAAATTTACCTTAATTTTTATTTATTTTTTTTTAAGATTTTATTTATTTATTTGAGAGCGAGAATGAGAGAGAGAGAGAGAGCACGAGGGGGGAGGGTCAGAGGGAGGAGCAGACTCCCCGCCGAGCAGGGAGCCCAATCGCTTAACCAACTGAGCCACCCAGGCGCCCCTTTAATTTTTATTTTTTAACTTTATCTCTCATCCTCCCGTTTTGGTCTTCTCTTCCTCTGATCTTCCATCTTTTTTCTAATTTTGAGCTCTGTCTTTTAATCACAGATATATCTCAGCAGCTGTAAATGGCATCTAATAATTACTACATTTTAAAAAAGAAAGAATGGTCCTCGCTTAGGCAGCACATATACTAAAATTAGAACAATACAGAGAAGATTAGCATGGCCCCTGCACAAGGATGACACGCAAATTCGTCAAGGGTTCCATATTTTTCTAAGACTGATGAATCACAGACCTGTACCCCTGAAACAAATAATACATTATATGTTAATAAGAAAGAAAGAAAGAAAGAAAGAAAAAGAAAGAAAGAAAGAAAGAAAGAAAGAAAGAAAGAAAGAAAGAAAGAAAAGAGAAGGAAGGAAGAAAGGAAGGAAGAATTACAGGGTACGTGGGTGGCTCTGTCGAGTAAGCCTCTGACTCTTGATTTTGGCTCAGGTCCTGATCTCAGGGTCCTCAGATCCAGCCCCGCATCAGGCTGGGCAGTCAGTGGAGAGTCTGCTTCTCTCCTCCCTCTCCCCCTGCCCTCCCCGTGTGCTCGCTTTCTCTCTCAAATAAGTAAATAAATAAGTCTTTAAAAAAAAAAAAACATAAAAGAGAAAGAATGACATTTAAACTCATTAAACCCAGAATGTTGATGCCTTTGTTTTGTTGGAGAACTCACTGCAGAGGAAAGTCTTTATAGGACAAAGGTTTACATTTCTCCTGTACCTTGCCCCCTGCCAGATATCAGCCTCACATGAAGCTGGCAATTCCAATACAACAGCAATGCATCATAGCACTTAAGGGGAATCAAACTGCTGGGTTCAAATCCAACTCCTTCAGTTACTCACTGTGTGTCCTTAGGCAAATTACTCAACCTCTCCATTGAGGTTTCCTTACCTATAGCATGTGAATAATGATGGTACCACCTCATAAGGTTGATGTGAAATTTAAATGAGTCAATACATGTAAAGCACTTAAAACAGTGCCTGGCACAGAGCAAATACATGTTCGTTATTATTGTCATCTGATAAGAAGTTATCCTAAACAGTAGTCAGTCTTAGGAGTGTAAAACAGCTAAGTCTCTTGTAGATGATGGTCCTGACAGAGACAACTTTCTTCCTTCCTTTTGTAACACACGCTGCAGGCTACCAAACTTCTCTTTTGGCATGCTAAGAGAACCCCCAATTTTTTTTTTTCCAGATAGCAACTCTCCTCCAAGGAATCATGTGCTGGAGGGGAGGGAGGGGTTTGCTCTGCATCTGTGTGTGTGTGTGAGGTGGGTGGGGGACAATTTCAATGAAAGGTGAGTCTTCTCCCGGTCCAGGGCCCAATTCTGAACAAGGCACTTCGTTTTCGAAGTCTAGAGAGAAAACAGCTGATTGGCTAAGGCCAGCCTGAACTGGGCAAGGGGTCCATGGGAGCCAGTCAGCTGACCCGGGGAAACAGACTCACTCAGTACAATTATGGCCATTCAGGCCTATACCTTCCTTAGGATCTCTGTGTATGTGTGTGCACTCATGGACCCTCAGGAAAGGGGGGCGAATTTCAATGAAGGTATATAGACAGGGAGAAATAATATTATGCAGTGGATAGCTCATCTGCACAGATAGACATACCCTAGTCTGAAAAGCAAGAGTATAAAGTATAATTTTTATAAAATGTGATCATCATATTTCAAAATATTTAACTGGAGATAAAACTTCTCAGAATGCCAAAATGAAACCAAGAGGATTTGACTAAAGAGGACTTAGAGAAGGTGAGTGAATGACCAAAAAAAAAAAAAAAAACCTAAATCTATTCATAAGAAAGAAAAACAGTTTTGTTTTTTTTTAAGAAAAGTAGTTTTTAATTAGAACAAATATAAAGAAATGAGCACAGTCTGTTTTTTGTTGGGTAAGGGAAAACATAGTAGAACACTAGGAAATTGGGTTGTTCAGAAAATTGTGAGAACATCTCATCTCACTTAAATGAATGAAAAAACATGGCCTCCAATAGAAATCCTAAATTAAGCTAAAGAGAAAACAAAGAATTTTATTAACTGAGAAAAATACAGAATAACACAATTACAACAATTATAAGATTACATGTAAATGGACTAAATTCTCCTATTTAAAAAACAGCATCATAGACTGGATTAAAAAGACAAAATCCACACCTATGAATCTTTTAAAAAAAAATACATTTAAAGAAAGGGGAGATAGATAATTTAAGAGCCTGGCTCAGGTAAATCATGCTGCATGAAAGCAAGTATAGCGGGTCCCAGCTTGACTGATTAAGTTATGTTCATCCCAGGATTCTGGCATACCTGGGCATGCCCAGAACACCCGTGGCAGGACCCACTGGAGGTCTGTTTTCATGAGAAGACAGCATCCTAGGAAAGAATCCCTTCTTCAGGCAAGGCCAAAGAGAAGCCCAAGGATAACAGGTCAGTATGATGCAGTGTAAGCTGCAGGGGAGGGTGTGCATACAATAAAGCTGTCTGGCCTAAGGCAGCCCTGCTCTGTAGCTTTTCAACAGAACGGGGCACCAGCAGGGGAAGGGTGCTGTTGGAGCATGTTGGTGTTAACTCTCCACAATGCTCCATTCATTGGCCGCAAACACAGGCTCTGCCCCAGCCCCACTGAGAGATCATGGGCAAGTCCCTGCACCTCGGGGGCCTCCATTTCTTCCACAGAAGGAGGCAATTGGAGGAACTGATCCAAAGAGGAAAAACTGGGAAATAGGGAGCTTTCTCAAGTGCACATTAAGCCTTCACAAACAATTAATTGCAATTTTCAAGATAAAGATATTCACAATAGGTAGACAAAGATTTTACACATGCTTTCTCGGACTTCCATAAAATAAAGTTGAAGAGAAAGCCAATATTCTACCTATATGCACACAATCATGCAAGAATGGAAGAAAGACTCTGTGATGGAATAATTGAGTTAAAAAGGCAACACCAAATATGGGGACATTACTTTAAAGACAAAAAAAGATACCATTTACACAGTTAAAGCTGTCAGTGAACTTTTGTATCTCTCCTGCCTATGCTAATAAGAAGGAAAAAGAAAAAAATAATTAAATCTATACTTAAATTTTTTAAAGATTTAGGTAACAAATTTAAAAGGGAAAATCAAAAAATTTGAAACAAATAAATTAGAAAATAAGGGGGTGGGCGCCTGGGTGGCTCAGTTGGTTAAGCGACTGCCTTCGGCTCAGGTCATGATCCTGGAGTCCCGGGATCGAGTCCCGCATCGGGCTCCCTGCTTGGCGGGGAGTCTGCTTCTCCCTCTGACCCTCCTCCCTCTCATGCTCTCTGTCTCTCATTCTCTCTCTTTCTCAAATAAATAAATAAAATCTTTAAAAAAAAAAAGAAAAGAAAATAAGGGGGTATCTGCTTAATATGCAAAACTGAGAAGAAATTAACTAATAAAATATTTGCAGACTGTTAGGATAGCCAACTAAATACCCAAGAGAATATAAGAGAAACAAAATGCAAAAACTATAAACACAAAAAAAGTTTCAATTATTAGGAAATATTATTCAAAGTTAAACTCTGATAAGTTTTAAATATTAAAGGGAGTTAACAATTTTGAATACAACTTACACAAGAAGAAAAGAGAACTCAGGTAAAAGGAAAAGATTAGCTAAAGGAAAAGTTTATTGTAGAATGGAAAATTTATTGTAGAATGAATCAGTGAATTCTTTTAAAAAAGGCACCTAGAGTTGATAATGTTGTCATTAACACTTTCAATATCAAATAAAAACCAAATTCATTTCGTGAGGCAAATATGGTTATTTCCCTCCTAATTGTAAAGATAAAAATCATAATACTGAAAAAAGTTTCAAAAAAATTCATACATAATTTTACTACTTGTGCACAATTATTTTTATTTTGTTCTATTTTTCAGGACTAGTGCTAGATACTCCCGCATAGTTGCAGAATGTGTAACTATCTTACATCCCTTCTTTTATAAATTGTAACTTAGTATGGTCCATGTTTATTATAGAGTTTTCTTTTATCTTATGCTATTACATAAATTATAAATGTTAATTGGAAATAACTTAGATAATACATTTGATTATGAAGAAGCAACTAAAAATGTATGCCTGATTCCACCACCCAGAAAGAGACAGATAGACATATAGATAGACATTTGGGTTTGGCTTGGAATATACTTTTCTGAAATTTTTAAGATGAGATATACAGTTGACCCTCGGACGATGCAGGGGTTGGGGCACTAATCCCCCAGACAGCTGAAAATCTGCATATAACTTTTGACTCCCCCAAATGTTTCTGCTAATAGCCGACTGTTAACTGGAAGCCTTACCAATAACATAAACATTCAATTAACACATATTTTATATGTTGTATGCATTATATACTGTATTCTTACAATAAAGTAAGCTAGAGGAAAAAAGTTACTGAGAAAATGATAAAATACATTTACAATACATACAGTGCTACATTTATAGAAAAAAAGCTGCATATAAGTGGACCCACACAGTTCAAACCCATGTGGTTCAAGTGTCAACTATATAATTCAAATAACATCTAATTCACCATTTTAAAGTGTACAGTTCAGTGATTTACAGTATATTCACCATGTTTTCCAATCATTACCACAATCAATTTAGAACATTTCATCACACCAAAAAGAAAGCCCATACCCATTAGCTGTCATTTCCCTCCCATCCTCCCAGACCTAGGCAACTACCAATTTTCTGTCTCTATGGATTTCCCTATCCTGGACATTTCATATAAGAGGAATGTGGCTTGGTCCTTGTGACTGGCTTCTCTCACTTAGCATGTTTTCAAGGTTTGTCCATATTGTAGCATGAATCAGTACTTCATTCCTTTTATGGATAACTAATATTCCACTGTATGTATATCCACATTCTGTTTATCTCTTCATCAGTTGATAAACATTTGGGGTGTTTACACTTTTTGGCCATTATGACTAATGCTGCTATGAACATTCAAGTACAAGTTTTTGCATAAATATATGTTTTCAGTTCTTTCGGGTATACACATAGACATGGAATTGCTGGGTCATATGGGCCAGGTTATGTGGTAACTACACCATTTTAAATTCCCACCAGCAATGGACGAGGGTTCAGATTTCTGCACAACCTTGATGTCATTTGTTATTTCCCATTTTTTTTATTACAGCCATTTTAGTAGAGTGATATCTAGTAAAGTGGTATCTCCTTGAAATTTTAATTTGCATTTCCCTAATAACTAGTGATGGTGAGCATCTTTTCATGTACTTATTGACCTTTTTTGTATCTTTTTGGAGAAATGTCTGTTCAAGTCTGTCACCCTTTTTTTTAATTGGCTTGTCTTTTTATTGTTGAATTATAAGAATTCTTTATGTTTTCTGGATGCGAGGCCCTTATCAAGTATGTGATTTGCAAGTATTTTCTCCCATGTTGTGGGTTGTATTTTTACTATCTTAATAATATCCTCCAGTGCAATAAAAAAGTTTTAATTTTGATGAAGTCCAAATTATCTATTTTTCTTTGGTTGCTTGTGCTGTAGGTGTCGTATCTATGAAACTTCTGCCTAATCCAAGGTCACAAAGATTTATGCCTATGTTTTTTCCTGTTTTAGCTCTTACATTTACATCTGTTATATATTTTGGGATAATTTTTGTATATGGTATGAGGTCCCGGTCTCACTTCACTCTTTTGCCTGTGGTTATCCTGCTGTCCCAGCACCATTTGTTAAAAAGACTGTTCTTTTCCCACTGAGTGATCTTGGCACCCTTGTCGAAACCAGTTGACCGCAGGCATATGGATTTATTCTGGGCTCTCAGTTTTATCCTGTTGATCTATAAGTCTAACTTCATGCCAGTGCCATACTGTCGTGATTACTGTAGCTTTTTAGTAAGTTTTGAAATTGAAAAGTCTGAAAAGTTTTGAAATCGAAATGGAATATACTTTGCCATTGTTTTGTAACTTTTTCACTTCAAAAACTTGAAATTATGTATCAGCATGTGGACAAATACAATTCTATATAGTTATTAATTTAAATAAACATTATGAATTTTCCACTAGTTATTTGACCAAAATTACATCATACTGTTAGATACATAATTTCCAATCTTTTATCATAAACAGTGTTAAATAAACATCCATGCAACTAAATCTCTGCACATGCATGAAATTGTTTGCTTTGAAAAAATTATTTTTATTTATTAATTTAAAAGACTGTATAATATTCCATTAAGTTTGTGCACAATAATTGTATTCAGTGTTTAAGCGTTATAAAGAATGGTTTGATACCATTTTTGTATATTTGGTTAAGCTCCTTTTGGATAATTTCCTTAGACAAGATATACTAACTTGAGATTCCTCAATCAAGCAGTATAAACATTTTTATGACAATTGATATATATCCAGTACATACTCCAAATATATGTAATTTTCAAGTTAATGCTGCCCTAAAGCAATTTCACTATAACTTTGTCAGAATTGGGTATTATACTTAAAAAAAAAACTATTTTAGTGATTGAAAATAGTGCTTTATGTTTGAACTTCATCTGTATGATTCCTGGTGATGTTTTGACTTCTTTTATATGCTATAAATGTATTTTCTTCTGAATATATTGTTTTTTCATGACTTTAACCAATCCTCTATCAAAGCCTTCAATCCAATTAATTTGTAAAGAGTCTTATTAAAGTGTAATAATCGGGCGCCTGGGTGGCTCAGTTGGTTAAGCGACTGCCTTCGGCTCAGGTCAGGGTCCTGGAGTCCCGGGATCGAGTCCCGCATCGGGCTCCCTGCTCGGCAGGGAGTCTGCTTCTCCTTCTGACCCTCCCCCCTCTCATGTGCTCTCTCTCTCTCATTCTCTCTCTCAAATAAATAAATAAAATCTTTTAAAAAAATAAATAAATAAAGTGTAATAATCACTGTTTTCTGTAATTCTTGCTATAAACAATTTCCTGCCCATTTTGCCTCATTTATTTTTAGTGTACAAGGATGGAACAGCAACCAGGGCATCATGCTGGGCTTAGAATATTTATTTATTTAGAATATTTATTTTGGAAAAAAAAGGAAAACTGAAGCTAAGCTGATTTTTGATCCTTCAAAAGTGGCCTCTTATTCTGGTGGGAGATAGTAGAACTTGTTATTTGACGTATTTATTCTGAAAAGTAATATACTCATTTAGTGCAAAGGGTAGCCAGTGAAAAAGTGCCCCCCATCCCTGTCCAGCAGCACCCAGTCCCCCTCTTGTTACCAGCTTCCTCTATCCCGACACCCATCATTCACGCAATCAACATTTTCATGGTCCCTGCTCTGTGTGACGGCAGTCAGAGACAATGGCTCAGAGAGGCTTGAACCCATCTCTCCCACAGACAGTCCGTGGCCTTGGGCTCGCCACTGGGTCAAGCGGTTTCCTTATCTCGTGCCAAATGTCGCCTCTCCACAAGAGCTCTGCTCAGTCATCCCTCTCAGGTCAGCTTTGTGGTTCTCCTCGCTTCCAATCGGGCCATTTCTCTTTGCTGCCAACCTTGAATCCCCCACCATCTCCTCCCACAGCCAGGAGGCCCATACACAGGCCCAAAATTGCAGTCAGCCAGGAGGTAGAAGCCTGGGGCTTCCCACTGCCTCAGATGGTCCCCAAGAATTCTTTTTTTTTTTTTTTAAGATTTTATTTATTTATTTGTCAGAGAGAGAGATGGAGAGAGCATAAGCAGGGGGAGTGGCAGACAGAGGGAGAAGCAGGCTCCCTACTAAGCAAGGAGCCAGATGCGGGGCCTGATCCCAGGACCCTGGGATCATGACCTGAGCCAAAGGCAGACACCTAACGACTGAGCTACCCAGGTGCCCCATCCCCGAGAATTCTTAACCAAATCCTCACACTTCATGTTCACCAGAATTATCTTGTCAGATGCAGTAAAAACAGTTACATTTTGCTTCCATGTTATGGATGGCAAGTGTTTCACCATGGGGAAGAAGGTTAAGATAAACAATGAACTCATTCACCTTACTCAGGGGTCAATATTTTTGTTCCTCTTGAAGAATAGTCCCTGAACTCTGAAAATATTGGCCAACATCTCTATCAGCAATGCCATCTGTCTGCAGAGGAGAGCAAGTTTTCAGTCGGGTAATACCTATATCCAAACACATATTTCTTTTTCTCTTTTGTTTTTAAATTGTTTTATTTTCATTCCAGTATAGTTAACATACAGTGTTATATTCATTTCAAATGTACAATACAGTGATTCAACAGTTCTATACATGGCTCAGTGCTCATTAAGATAAGTGTACTCTTGGGGCGCCTGGGTGGCTCAGTTCGTTAAGCGTCTGCCTTCGGCTCAGGTCATAGTCCCAGGGTCCTGGGATCGAGCCCCGCATCAGGCTCCCTGCTCCGCGGGAAGCCTGCTTCTCCCTCTCCCACTCCCCCTGCTTGTGTTCCCTCTCTCGCTGTGTGTGTCTCTGTCAAATAAATAAAATCTTTAAAAAAAAAAAAAAGATAAGTGTCCTCTTAATCCCCTTCATCTGTTTCATCCGTACCCCCACCCCCACCTTCCCTCTGGTAACCATCAGTTTGTGCTCTATAGTTAAGAGTCTGGTTTGTTTGTTTGTTTGTTTGTTTGTCTCTTTTCTTCTTTGTTCATTTGTTTCTTAAATTCCACATATGAGCGAGATGATATGGTACGTGTCTTTCTCTGAATTATTTCACTTAGCATTATACTCTCTTGCTCCATCCATGTCATTGCAAATGGCAAGATTTCAGTCTTTCTTATGGCTAAATAATATCCCATTGTGTCCATATGTACATACCACACCTTCTTTATTCATTCATCTATTGATGGACACTTGGGCTGCTTCCATAGTTTGGCTATTGTAAATAATGCTGTTATAAACATAGGGGTGCATGTATCCCTTTGAATTAGTGTTTTCATATTCTTTACTAGTGTGATTACCAGATCACAGGGTAGTTCTACTTTTAATTTTCTGAGGGCCCTCCATACTGTTTTCCACAAGGTCTGCATCAGTGTGCATTCCCATCAACAGTGCACAAGGGTTCCTTTTTCTCCGTGTCCTTGCTAACGCTTGTTTTTTATGTTGTTGATTTTAGCCATTCTGACAGATGTGAGGTGATATCTCACTGTAGTTTTGATTTGCATTTCCCTGGTGATGAGTGATGTTGAGCATCTCTTCACTGTCTGTTTAAAAAAAAAAAAAAGGAATCCAATATCATTCGTGAGATTGTTTAGCTCTCACCATAATTGTTATTGTTTAAAGACCTCTTTCTTCACACCCACTAGAATGGCTGTAATCAAAAAGACAGATAAGGGACGCCTGGGTGGCTCAGGCGGTTGGGCAGCTGCCTTTGGCTCAGATCCCAGGGTCCTGGGATCGAGCCCCCCGTCGGGCTCCCTGCTCGGCGGGGAGTCTGCTTCTCCCTCTGCCTGCCGCTCCCCCTGCTTGTGTTCCCCCTCTCTCTCTGTCTCTGTCAAATAAATAAATAAAATCTTAAAAAAAAAAAACAGATAAAACAAGTGTTGATAATGATGTGGAACAGTCAGAACCTTCACACACTTTTGGTGGGAATGTACGCTGCAACCAGTTTGAAAAACGGTTTGACAGCTCCTCAAAAAGTTAAACATGGGGTTACCATATGACCCAGTAATTCCACTCCTAGGTATATACTCAAAAGAATGAAAACATATGTTGACCCCAAAATCTGTGCAATATATTCATAGCAGAATTATACATAATAGCCAAAAATGGAAGCAATGCAAATGTCCATCAACTGATGAATGGATAAACAAAATGTGGTGGATGCATACCGTGGAATATTATGTAACCATAAAAAAACAAAGTACTGATATATGCCACAATATGACTGAATCTTTCTTTTTAAAGATTTTATTTATTTATTTGAGAGAGAGAGAGTATGTGAGAGCACAAGCTGGGGAGAGAGGCAAGGAGATTCCCCGCGGAGCAGGGAGCCTGATGCGGGGCTCGATCCCAGGACCCTGGATCATGACCTGAGCCAAAGGCAGATGCTTAACTGACTGAGCCACCCAGGCACCCCAGTATCACTGAATCTTTAAAATGTTATTTTAAGAAAGCAGACATATAAGGCCACATACTGTCTGATTCCATTTATATGAAATGCCCAGAATAGGCAAATCTATAGACACAGAAAATAGATTGGTGGTTGCCTAGGTTTGTGGGGCATGGAGGGATTGAGGATTGATGGTTTGGGGGTGGGGGGTGGTTCAGGGTGATGGAATGTTTTAAAATGGATTATGGTGATGGTAGCACAACTCTGAATATACTAAAAGCCATTGAATTCTACATTTTAAATGGGTGAATTGGTTAATGTACACATTATATCTCAAAAAGCTGTTTTAAAACTCTGTTTCCTACAGGTGAAAATTGCCTGTGTGTATTTAAGCTTACTTATTTTTTTAAAAGATTTTATTTATTTATTTGACACAGAGAGAGAGAACACAAGCAGGCGGAGCAGCAGACAGAGGAAAAGAGAGAAGCAGACTCCCCACCGAGCACGGAGCCTGACTTGAGGCTCGACGCGGGGCTCGATCCCAGGACCCCAGGATCATGACCTGAGCCAAAGGCAGACGCTCAACCGACTGAGCCACCCAGGTGCCCCTAAGCTTATTTGTTACAACACTCAGTCCATTGTATTTACTGATCCTTTGATCAGATCCTTAGAATTAATAATCACGACATTAAATTTATTTTCATGCTCACATTTCTTTAAAGAAAAAGAGAGTGCACACATGCACACACACACATGAGCAAGCGGAGAGAGCAATAGAGGGGGAGGGAGAGGGAAAGAATCTCAAGCAGACTCCACACTGAGAGCAGAACTTGACGTGGGGCTCGGGCTTGATCCCACAACCCTGAGATCATGACCCCAGGCCAAACCAAGAGTCCTACGCTTAACCAGCTGAGCCATCCAGGCGCCTCTCTTGCTCACCTTTAATATGGGATTTGAAAGAAAGTATTAAACCAAGTTCAGCAGACTCAGAGGAGTTGGTTCTTTGTTGAATAAATATTGCCCCCTTTCAAGTGAATTTATCCTTTCCAGGAATGTAAACTCTTCTAGACATTGACTGATAATAAAAATGTGGATGGAAGCTCTCTTTTCTTTTTTTTTTTTTTTTTTTTAAAGATTTTATTTATTTGACAGAGACACACACAGCGAGAGAGGGAACACAAGCAGTGGGAGTGGGAGAGGGAGAAGCAGGCTTCCCGCCGAGCAGGGAGCCTGATGCGGGACTCGATCCCAGGACCCTGGGATCATGACCTGAGCCGAAGGCAGACACTTAACAACTGAGCCACCCAGGCGCCCCGGAAGCTCTCTTTTCCATAGGGACAATATCATAAGGAAAGCTCTCGTGATTAGCTAACCTCACAGTTCTCAGAGACATAAGGTGAATTTTCAAGAGGCTATCACTTCCCCAGGTTTTGTTTCATTTCAGGGGAGGTAAGCTTGTGGATTTCATGAATCCATTCCTACCTCTTTCCCTGAGACACATTTATTTATTTTTCACAATATCAAAACCAGTGTAATGGGAGAGTCCATAAGCTTCACCTGCTTGTTGGACAAGTAAGATCACATTTACATTTATGTCCAAGTTTCCCCAACTCTGGGACCTCCCTGCCTTGTCAGCAGGAAGGCTGGTCAGTTTGGGGGTGTAGCCTACCCTAATATATGAAGTTTTCCTGCCGTGCTTGGATATGTCCCCAAATTTGTCCCCAGTATGTTCCCTCCGGCTGCCTGCTAGGGAAGCAGAAATGCAGACAGTCCTTCAGGGACACAGGCCTCCATCATTGCAGGAGTCCACCCCACCCACACCCTACCCGGGGGCCTCCCGCTGGCTGCTGTTGCTGCCTCCAGCCCCGTGGCTCCGATGTCCGAGGTGGCCCCGGCTCACTGGCTCTGCTCGCCAGGGTGCAGGTGTAGGTCAGCCACAGTGAAACTCTAGGAGAGCCTCAGAACCACAGTTCCGATGGTGCTCGTGCCTGGTCCACCACCTCTACCACCCCGGGGAGACCGGCCCCACCTCTGGGTCCCTTAGTTGAGTGGGGAAGGGAGAGGCTGTTGCCCATGTTACCGGTGTCCAGGGAAAGCATCGGCACCCCAAGGCAGCGCAGCTTTTCCAACCCACACACAGCCGAGCCCCCAGGCCCGCCCATGGTGCCAGTGGGCTGGCGTGATCACGACATAGGTGTGAGCTCCTGCCCAGGAGGGCTCGATTTCCCAGACTAGAGTTAAGAAATACCAGGGTGGGGCGCCTCAGTGTTGAGTGGCTCAGTCAGCTAAACATCCAACTCTTGATTTCGGCTCAGGTCATGATCTCAGGGTTGTGAGGTCAAGCCCCACATCAGGCTCCATGCTGAGGGTGGGGCCTGCTTAAGAGTCTCTCTCTTCCTCTCCCCCTCCCCGACTCTCCCTCTCTAAAAAAAAAAAAGAAACACCAGTGAGACCACGGGCTGGGGGGTTCCTTTCAGGACTCCCATAAGGCCCCATGCTGGTTATTCTCCATTTACCTGCTCACCCCCCAAATCCATTCTGCTTATTCTCTGCCCTGCTTGGCCACGTTCTGCCAGTGGCTGCTTTCAGCAGTTAAAAGTACTATTGAAAGGCCCATCTTTCATGCTCCCAGCTCTCAATCTCCCCTTAGTCCCCTTATCTCGTGGGTAGTTGTAGAGAGCAAAATGGAGTCACTTGTGTCAGCGGCGGCTGGTGTTGGGTGGTGATGCAAGCAGACATGGGGGTTGTAGCTAAGACCAGATATCGCAGAAACTAGCCCAGGCTGATGGCACCCAGAACTGATACCCGGCAGAACCAGAGAAGGTCTGCCAAGGCCCAAGACCGATTAAACTCCTTTAAAATGGGAGGATTTTCGCAGCAAACTGTCAGACTTTCTAGATGCTGACCCTTTCACGTCTGACCCCATCAGGTTCTGCCTGATTGATCCCTGAACAGAACAGAGATCCTCCACTGCTTGAACGTAATAAACAGCACGTGCCAAGAGCCGACCCAGATGGGACAGGGGCCCCATCTCAACTGCACGCTCACCTGACTTAGCGTTTGGTTTGTTCACTTCCTACCCCTTGTTGTATCTTGGCAGTTGTGCGACTCTGTGCTGTGCTTTGCAGTGTGTGACGTGTGAGAAGCCACATTAAACACACAGTGAAATGTCATTGAGCCCAGAATCCTGAACCTGCTTTACTGTCATGTTCACCTTGCTTTATGATTGAACAAAGCTGACATGGTGGAAAGACGCAACCAGATGTGTGCCATCATAGTGTCCTCATGGAAGTAGTCTTCTCTAAATTCTCCCAGTTAAACCTTCTGAGTTGCCACGAACCTGACGCCCACTGCCCCCCAGGACTCTTGAGGAATCCTCGGCAGAGAGGTGGCTCCCCAAAATCATGAAATTGACCATCCTGTCAATAAGGCAGCTGAAGACTGAGCCACGTTTAATCTGACTTCGAAAAATAGAAAAATGTAGGCTTTCCTGCACCTTAGCATCGCAGAGCAAATCCACACCCTGTTACCCAAGTTCGGACCTCTCTGAGCCACTGGACTCTCTCACTTGGCCACCCAGAGCTCGCCTGTATTCTTCAACACTCTGTGAAGAGATGTTAGGTGCATAAGACTGTTTGTTGCCCTCTCCGTGACCCTGGGCTCCAGGGGCAGAATCGGTGAGGGTCTGAGCCCCATGTGCTCAGGGAGAAGCCCAGTTCCTGACACAGATCTGGGGTTGATGCCTTAACCCTACAAGTTCCTTGATCCGGGCTGTTTCATTTAGAAAGGGAGTCACTGATCAGAGATAAGATCAGGTAGGATAAAGCCATTGGATTCTGCCCTCCCTTCTCATTAAGTTGTATCTTAATAACTTGATATCATTTTCTGGATAGGCTGGTTACTCATGTCTCCCAACAGCAACCCACAGAATGCTTTAATGATTGTGGTGATTGGTAACACCTGCTTTAAATTTTTTCATGTTAAAAAAATAAAGCTGGCTCTCTACCTCACACCTTAGTAAATTCCAGCTATAAAAATGTACACATATACCAACACATACAAAACTCCATAAAAGTACTGGGGAAGAAAATAGGCGATGTTTATTTCATCTTGGGAAGTGAAGGGGCAGGCCTTTCTAAAAATGACACCAAAGCAAAAAACCATTAAAAAATATGATGGGTGGGGCGCCTGGGTGGCTCAGTTGGTTAGGCGGCTGCCTTCGGCTCAGGTCATGATCCTGGGGTCCTGGGATCGAGCCCCACGTCCGGCTCCCTGCTCAGTGGGGAGCCTGCTTCTCCCTCTCCCTCTGCCTGCCGCTCTGCCTACTTGTGCTCTCTATCTCTCTGTCAAATAAATAAATAAAAATCTTTAAAAAAAAAAAATATGATGGGTTATGGGGCACCTTGGTGGCTCAATTGATCTCAGCTCAGGTCTTGATCTCAGGGCTGTGAGTTCAAGCCCCGCATTGGGCTGTACGCTGGACATGGAGCCTGCTTAAAAGACAATAAAATTTAAAGATGATGGGTTTGACTATATAAAAATTTGAAATTTCTATATGCTACTATCCACGTGGATTTAAAAGTCAAAGCAGAAACTGAGGAGCAACACTTTGACACATGAGAAGCAAAGGGATAACGTTCCCAGTGCATGAATGACTCTCACGAACTAATTAGGAGTAAAAGAATATTCCAGTGGCAAATATGGAACGGATATGATGACGTGGTATTTGACTGACATTTGCAAGTGGCCAATGACCTCATGAGAGGACATTCAACCTCACTGGTAACCAAGGGAAGATTAAAAAAGAAGAAGAAAAGAAAAGTAGGAGGAAAAAGAAAACCACACACATAGCATCATCACCACAGAACCCATGGGGTGTCTTTCCTCACCTCCTAAAAGAACAAAGGTGAAAAAGACTGTAACACCCAGTGGGGGTGAGGGTTCTCACGCTACTTCTCACATACTGGTGGGAAGAGTGTAAATACTACAAACTTTTTGGAGAGAAGTCTGTCAATAAGTATCAGAAGCCTTAACAGATGGATACCTTTTGACTTAGCAATGCTCCTGTTACCCCTGATCTGGCCTTGAAAGGAGGGATACCGTCTCTCTTGGCTACTCCATCCAGAACATGGGACCAGTTCCTCCTCTTAATTCCCCCAGCAGAGAAAAGGCCAGGCTCTCTGAAGAGATCATGTAATAATTCACTTTTTCTAATGATTCAGGAAATGGACAAGAAAAAAGATTTCAAGGTTTTTCCGGTCGACCTTATCTTAATATGAAAAATCTTGACACATTAACTTGGTAATGAAGTGCAGGTTATATAGTACTCAGGAAAAAAAAAAAAACTGTTTTCGTATTTTTAAAGGTAGAATAAAATAAAAACTTTCATATTTTTAAAAAAGTATTACAATGCTCGGGGCCTGCTTAGGGGAATGGGCCCCAGGGAAGTCGATCCTCCACCAGCCTCTGAGCTGGAGGGTACCAATTGCTTTCTGTGGAAAAGTCGACTCCCCACAGGTACTTCCCTGGGTTTAACTGGCTTCAGCGACAGAACCCAGAGACAATGCCCAAGAGCAGCTCTAGGCTGGCCACCTTACGTACAACAGGAAAGACATCTCTTTCCTGTCAGTTCCAGGTAGGAAAAAAAGGAATCCCTGGGCTTGACTTGGGTCACATGCCGATCCTTGAATCAATCGTAGGGCCAGGGGGATGCAACCTGTTCCAGACAATTATTGCTCTTCAATTCCCAGAACCACTTTCTCTTCTCCCTTTGGTAACAGTTATTAAATTTCCTTTGGAGACCCATTCTGTCCTTGTTCCCCGGGGTTCTCTGAGGCTGCCAATCTCTATACCCCGCCTCTAGGTCCCAGACAGGAGCACTTGAACTAACACTGGCCAACCCATGAAAAACCATCTTCCTGGCCACCACAACTGGGGACTCAAATGAAACAGAACCAGTTGGTCCTTCTGTAAGATCCTGTCTAGACATTGGAGGGAGAAACCTGAGGGCGTCTCCCTCCTCACCTCCATTCCCTGACACGTGGAGAGAGATCCCCTGCAGTAGGAAAGAATACAGTCACTACACAGAGGCAGAGAGGAGTTATGGGAGAGAGGCGCTTGCTCTCATTTGAATCACTATACCTGGTTGTGATTAGCTAATAGCATCCCCCTCCCTGGACTTCCCAGTTATGCAAATGGTAAAGTCCCTGATAGCTTGAGTTGGGTTTCTGGCACTGACAGATTCAGGGGCCTGGGCCTGGTGAGATCTGAACCACGTGCCCATGTCTATGATCAAAGAAATAGGTCATTGAGATTGGCATACCCCAGTGAAACCACAGGGCTGGAGTGGAGGAGAATTCCCCAGAGAAGGGGCTACCACGTGGGACAAAGCAAACAATAATGGCAAATGAGGTCTGAAACATCATTGATCGAATAAAGAGGGGGGGCTACATATTATACTCTGTACCTTACAAAGAATAGATTTATTTTTAAGTTCCCATGAAATATTTATAAAAATAATATATATTCAGGGGCACCTGGGTAGTTCACTCAGTTAAGCATCTGGCTCTTGATCTCAGCTAGGTCTTGATCTCAGGGTTGTGAGTTCAAGCCCTGCATTGGGCTCCAAGCCCAGGGTGGAACCTACTTAAAAAATATATATATATATGTTATATATATATATATATATACACACATATAATATGCATATATAATACATGTATATATTCAAGTACAATGAAAATCCCAGTAAAATCCAAATCCCAGAAATATAAGTTCTATTCTCGGACCACAATGCAATCAAATTAAAAATTCATAAGAAATTCTACACCTGAAACCAATTTTACCATATGTGTTAACTAGAATTTAAATAAAAACTTGAAATAAAAAATAAAATAAAAATCCATAAGAAAAGTTCAAATCAAAGTAAAATGCAACCAATTAAACTTGAAATTAATCTTATAGAAGTTTATAAAGTAATAATAACATTTATATGGGAAAAAAAACCGTTGAAGAATTTTTTTTTTAATTTTAGGGCAAAACCAGGAGAATACCTACCAGTCTATAGAACATACATAGCAGTTGGCAAAACTTTATGGTGGAACAGATATGAACAAATATATATATGGGCTATATAGAACAAATGTATTTTAATGTAATATGTAACAAATCAAGTGAAAACTTTAAAATGATGAAAGAAATACTTATCTCTATATTCATATGGGAAATGGATAATAAGGTCACATAAATAACAAATCCTTATTCATACCATTTACCACAGAACATTCCAGACAGGTTAAAGTTAAATTTTCACATGAATACACACACATAGCCATTAAAAAAAAAACAACCCACAACAGAATAGAAAAACATAGCTCACTCAATCTACTGACACATGGGTGTCAGGACAAAGTGTTTCAGAGCAGACAGACCTCTGGGTTTCAGTCCCACCCGAGGTGCTTACTCAAATACTTAACTCTCTAAGCTCAGTTTCTTATCTGTTTTCCTGCCTGATGTAGATAAAAAAAACCCAATCCACAAGAATCGAAGCCACTTCATGGTACGCACTTTTAGTCTCTGCAGTGGATTTTTCCAGGCTGGGTGCTAGGGATGCAGTGGGGATATCTCTGGAACAGATGGCCCCGGGGAGAAAGCTCTGAGTGAAGGAACTGTCCAAGCATGTAATTAAAGAAAAGTATGGGAGGCTATGAGACTAGAATACATTTTTTAGATTTGTAAGCATCTGTATATAAACACAAAGAAAAGCAATGGAGTGGAGAACACTTCATGGTATCTATGAAACATAATAATATCAAGATATTTAACAAGCTGATAAAAGTATTTTTGAAAGCCCTTAGAAATTAGAGGAAGACGACTTAAAGCCACTCGGGGGCTCTTGGGCAAATACAAAGCTGCAGGATTAGCAGAGGAGTGAGAAGAGAAGTCACTCAGTCAATATGTACCACTGCCCAGAGCTACCAAACCACAGAGAGCTCCCATCATCAAATCCTCCAACTGGCAATTCCTCTGATTGAAGAAAGAAAAGAAAGAAAGAGGGAAAGAGAGACAGGGAGAGAGAGAAGGGAGGGTAGAGGCAGAAGGAAAGAAGGAAGGAAGGAAGGAAGGAAAGGAAAGGAAAGGAAGGAAGGAAGGAAAGGGAAGGAAGGAAGGAAGGAAAGAAAGAAGGGAGAGAGGGAGGGGCGGAGGGAGGAAGAAGAATTCTATTTGCATGGAGATGCTTTTTCCTGTGTAATTTGTATATATACACAGTACTTAAACAGCCCAAATCCTGACTGTGATTATGTTACAGACTATGCAGATCCATGGGAAAAGTTATACAAAATTACATTACATTAAAAAAGTCGATCACAAAACACTGTGTACTCTTAGATTCCACCTAGGCACAAATTTTGGGTGATCTGAAAACTTAGAAAAGTAATAGGCAGATCGTGTTATATTGGTGGAGGCATTTAAACATTTTGATGTTGGTTTGACATTTCTGTTGACCTTGCACTGTAACACTGGGTCAATATTCTATACACCACTCACGCACAAAGTTGATTACAAAAAAAGAACGTTGGTCACTCCGCCCACATTAAGCTCGACACTGCCTGGGCCATCTTGAGGCTAGCTTCCTAGCCCCAGCCCGAGGTTTCCAAGCAAGTGAGAGCCTGTGTGCAGAGGGCAGAGGTTGGCAGGGCCCCCAACAGGAGCCCCTCCTGTGGGACACAGCTGCCCGCAGGGTCCTGGCCCGGCGAGGCCCGGGGAGCATCTGATCGCATGAGCTCATGTGAAAGCCCCACGCCTCCAGGTCTCCAGAGAACATTTGCCATTCCTTTCCTGTCGCCACCCAGCTCTGCGCTTGTGCCCATGAGCTCATAGTGCTGGGCAAGACCGCCTGGGGTCAGATAACTGCCAGGCGCAGCTCTTTTCCCAGCCTCCTGCCTCTGCCCTGTGCCTCCAAGAGACACCGAGCCGCCCCGACTCCCGCTCTGCGGTGCCACACGGAACAGAGAATCGTGTGAGCTCAGCACAAGTCTGGGGGGCTTGACGGGGCTCTCCCCCCCCCAGCCCTGCCCCTGTGCCCACCTCGCCTTGCTCTGGGAACTGCTCAGCCATGGGGCACCGCGCAGATCCCACCTGGACTCCAGGCCCCGCCCCCGTCTGAGCCACTGTCTTGTTTCTGTCTCCGTTCCAGACTCAGCAGCACCCCTGAGCCCCTCGCTGCCTCCCAGGTTGGGGGGGCAGCCCGAGGAGATGCTGGGGGAGGAGAGGATCCCCACCCGGACGCAGAAATGGAGGCTCTGTCTGCCCAGCGGGTGTGAGGGACCGTTTCTCAGGTGCGTGACAGCTGGTTCCCGCACTCAGTCTCATCCACGAGGGACCCCTGCGTGCCAGGACTCCTGCTGCTGGGAATCCAAGGTGAGTCCCCGTGGCCTTTGTCTCGGGGACGACAGAGAAGAGGACAAGCACCCCTTTCCTTGTGTGTGTCACCCCTGGCACTATCGAACCCCATCCCGCCAATTCCGGCTCGGACCGCCTAACTCAGGCTGGCCACCCGAGAGGGCTGGTTTCCTGACACTGGAGCTTTCCGTCTCCCAGCCCTATGACCACAGTGCTCCCAACCCATCTGGCCCGACCCTTTCCAGACCTCCCAGAAATTAAAGAAGAAAAGAATGGGAAGGGGGGACGGTGTGGTCCCAGAGAAATGGCCGCTGACAGATGTGACAAAGGCCCCAGAACTCTGAGCAGCCCCCCCCCGAGAAAATGGCCATGAGGGGCAGACGAGCTGTGTCTGTTTCTCTGCCCGACAGCACACCACGCTCCCACGGGAGGCCGCTCAGCCTCGGGTGGAGACAGCTGTTCGCTCAGCAGATGTTCTCGCGGGGAGCAGGGGCGCCGAGCCCGAGCCCCGTGACTCGCTGGAGCTCGGCCAGCTCACCCCGGGGGCCTGAGCGGCCTGTTGAGCCCGGTGTGCGGCTGGGGGCAGATCAGATAGCCCGTCCGCAGAGCAGGGCTGCTGGTGGCTTTGCCAGCGCCTTTGCCACTGTGAGGGCAGAGGCTAGCTCTGTCCCTGCTGTCCCCCCTCCCCCAAGGCCCAGCACAGTGCTGGCCTTAAATCCCTGCGCATTTATTAAGCACCTCCTGAGGGGCAAGCAGTGTGCAAGAAGCGGGAGTGACTCGGGTGGACGTAGGCATTCCTCAAGAAGCAGACAGATGGTGGCATCAAGGCTGTGACAGCGACATGCTGAGGGGCTGTGGGACTCAGAGGCTGGGCGGGCCCCCGCTGACTGTGTGGAGCCAGAGGAGAAGTCTGTGGGGACCAGCAGGCCCAGGGAGAGCCCCGGCACTCAGCAGGGTCATCACACCAGAAGATTCCCCGGGCCATCCCACATCGTTTCTGAGCCTGCCAGCCTCTTCTGCCAGAAACAAGCCTGGCTTGGAGGCTCTCCTGCCTCCGCAGGGCTCAGAAACCAGTCCCGATGGTCACACATCCTTCTCCATGAGGCTAACTTCCAGAAGGTTCTCGGTGAGCAGTAGCAACCACACCACCCTAGTCTGACCACCGTGCTACTGCCCTGCAGTCCACGCAAGATGAAAGCTCAAGGGACAAGCAGGAAGTGGCATGGCCAAGACCCAGGCAGGGTCCCACACCTGGAGCTATGGGGCCGGGATGTTCAGAGTATGATGCTCAATCCCTCTGAGTTCAAATTCCCTCCAAGGGTAGAGGGAAGGGGCTGGACCCCACTGCCTGGGTTGCTCGATCTGGGCATGCTTCTCTGAAACCAGGCGCCCTGTCTCCCAGGCCTTCTACCCTCCACTCCTGGCCCACTTACCGCCCGCTTTCCGGATTTGCTCATAACACATCACTCACCACACTGTGTTTCTCTTAGCTCCGTGAAACCTATTCTGCCTGAGAAACACATTTGGATTTAATGGGGTAAGAAGGTGCTGAAGTTAGAAATATTTGCTTCATTTAGTAATACGTATGGGCATATGTCACATTCGTTTTACTGAAGGGAACTCTCCCCCACCAGGCTGTGAACTAGGATCCAGAACTGTCTAATTCTATAGAGTCAGGGTGATATTTTTAATCATCCCACAGGATAATTTACAGCATGATTTTTCAAGACAACGTGGCCAGCACGGTCAGCCTGGACCCAACCTTCTAACATTGTCCTGATGACTTGCTCTGCTATTTCCATAGAGGAACCACTCAAGTCCCTCCTAATTGTGCTTCTCTACACATTGTCCCCTTCTTCTATCCATCTCTGAAGGTGCATGACAAAGGCCAGATGCCCCCAGATGTCCTCACCCTCACATCCGCACTAGGTGTGGAGCCTGCTTAAGATTCTCCCTCTCCCTCTGCCGCTCCTCTCTCTGTCTGTCTCTCCTTCTTTAAACAAACAAACAACAAAAACTAGGGAGTCCTGGGGCGCCTGGGTGGCTCAGTCGCTTAAGCATCTGTCTTTGGCTCAGATCATGATCCCAGGGTCCTGGGACCGAGTCCCGCATCCTCCCTCTGCCTAGTGTTCCCCCTGCTTGTCTCTCTCTCTCTCTCTCTGATAAATAAATATAATCTTAAAAAAAAAAAAAACTAGGCAGTCCAGGTCACACACCCATGCACGGTCTGCAGGGCTGGTCAGGCAAACATTTGGCACTTCAGCTTCTCCGGGGGGCGCTGAGAAGCTAGGCAGCACAAAACCACTGATATCTGTCCATTGCACATAGAGACTGCCTCCCCTCCTTACCACCTCCTTGGAGCCCAAGATCCTGCATCAGCTGTTTGAGTGGAAGCTCTGAACCCTACTCTATGCTAGAGCCTCCCCTCTTAAATTATTTCACCCATGAAGCAAAGCAGCCCTCATTTGGGGGTGGGGGGAGGAACCTTCTCCTTGTTCAGCCTGCATTGAGACAAAGGGACCCTACTGGGCGATCCAGGAGAAAAGGTTTGTTTTGTGATTTTGCACATTGGGCCCAGAAACAATTCACACAGGCAAAAGGGTGGGTTCCAACCAATTTGTGGGGGGCGCCTGGGTGGTTCAGTTGGTTAGGTCTAACTCTTGATTTCAGCTCAGGTCATAATCTCAGGGCTGTGGGATTGAGCCCCGAGTTGGACTCTATGCTCAGTAGAGAGTCTGCTTGAGATTCTCTCTGCCCCTACCCCTTGCCCAAAGCCGCACAGCGGAAAAAAGCAGAAAAAAGTTTTGGCTTTTTCAGGGTGGTGGGGATTGGGCTTAAAAGTATTTTCCAATCCCTGGGGAGCCCAGAGTGGAAGAAGTATGTTCCTCCAATCCTCGTTAGCATCTGGCTCGGTCGTGTCTGTCTCTTGCTAGTGTTTTCCAGTCATTCACACTGACGGCTTCCCAGAAAGTAATTGATGATCACACACTCCTGGGGCAGAAATCTGCAGAGGACTCTCAGGCTTGGGAAACCCAGAGATGGGGTTCCCTGAGCTGACTGGTGGCCCTGGATCCTGACAAACCGATCCCATAATCCCTTCTGTGAAGATGCCAAGTTCAGAGGCTTCTGTAAGACACTTGGGGACCCTCCTACCTACACGGAGAAGCCTCCTTCCTTGAAGACTATAGACTCCAGCAAATCGGAAACATGATCTCCAAGACCAGAGAGTAGACAGCCTGCCCCAGGTACACATCAAGAAGGTGGTCTCACTGTAGGGACCCCCCAGAACAGCAAGGAGTGGCTCCCTATTTGGAAAAGCTCCATGTGATCAACATTTTACCAGAGTCTAACCAAGGCAAGCCCAGCCTCCAGGACCTCTGCAAACATCTGGTGCATACTCCACGCCGAAGGTCAGGATGCTGAACCATCTTCGGCTCAGAAAAGCCCTTGCCATTACCTCCCTGCTCACTTTCTCAGGAATTAGGCCTTGACTTCTGCTCCCTCACCTGCCTAACAGCCTCACCAGGTCGTTCTGAACGACCTGGGTGGCTCAGTCGTTAAGCGTCTGCCTTCGGCTCAGGTCATGACCCCAGAGTCCTGGGATTGAGTCCCACATCGGGCTCCCTGCTCCGCGGGAAGCCTGCTTCTCCCTCTCCCACTTCCCCTGCTTGTGTTCCTGCTCTCGCTATGTCTCTCTCTGTCAAAAAAATAAATAAAATCTTTAAAAAAAAAAAAAGCCACACGGGGAAGAGTTGTCCCCCCAGGGAACTGAGCCTATCTATTGAGGCTCTCTGTCAACCCTATCTGTCTTTTATTTCTGAAAGGAAAAAAAAAAGGAGGGATAAACTCTGACATCATGGGCTTGCGTAGGACAGCAGGGTTGGAAGCCATCTGGGGCAGGTCCTGGCAGAGCCCCTGGGAAAGAAGAAAGAGGGCAGCTGGCTCATCAGGTGGGGGTGTCCTGGGGTCAGACAAAGACCTCATGGCACCATTAGGTTAAGCTTTCCTGGAATTTCTGGCCCAGGACAGATGGATGACGCTTCCTTGGCCTCCAGCTCCTGTCTTAAAGCCAGGCCCTGTAGGTGCAGGACTCCTGGAGGAGGCCCCAAGCTCAGGAAGACCTGGCCAAGCTTTGGTCTCTGTGTCCACCGTGGGTCTCCACCACCAAACAGTCCTGGGGAGACTCAGGGGCCCAGGGTCCTCCCCCTTTCCCCGGGAGTGTGAGTGAGTGCGCCATGACATTCAGATTCCTCTTCTGCCCCAGCTGCTCGTCCTGCCTTTGTGTAGGGGTTGGAAGCCTCTTGTCAGGCCTCCTGATTCACTCTGCCCCCGTCCAGGAGGCAAGTACAGTTTTTTCACAATTACAGGTGGTGAAACTGAAGGCCCAGAGCAGTGATAGGACTTGGCCAGGGTCCCGCGGAAATTTCCCTGCCCGGCCTCCATAGGATCTGCTCACCGCCTGTTCAGTGTCCTCTCTGGGAAGTTATGCAGCTGGAAGGAGGCCCCTGGGATGAAATAATTGCAGAGAAAACAGATGGACTGCTGAGGATTCCTCCCTTCCTCTGTGAGCCTGAGAATCCTCCTGCTTTGCCCCAGTGCCAGGAGGGGGCGCTGTTTCACAGAGAGCTGGTTCCCCCTCCTGCGATGGGGAACTGGACATTCTGTCTTAACCACCCCTTCCCCAGCTTCAGAGAAGCCCTTCTGCACACCTTTCTCCCTGGAGGAATACTAATCAAGGCCCCCTTCATGTCCCATAGGGTCTGGGTAGCCGAGTGGACACCAACTGTGCCAAGGAAGGGCCGCATCCCTAGTAGGTGCAAGACTCTCACCTTGCCTTCATGGAGGAGGAAAAGGGAAAAGGGACCCACAGGAATGGAGTCTTCTCTCTCCATGTCTCCACCTTTCAGAGATCCAGGAGGGAGAAGAGGGTCCCAGCCCCGTGACTCTCAGATGCTTGGGGTTTGGCACACTTTAGCCCGGCTCTGACTTTTCCCAGTTCCTGTTCCCTCTCTGTGCCTCCCCCAACTGGCCACTCTCCCTCTGCCTCATCTTTCATGCCCGCCTCCACCCCAAACTTGCTTTTTCCTCCCCACCCTCCAGAGCACAATAGGCTCTCACCCTTGCCGGACAAGCCCTTCCCCCTCTTTATCACAAATGCCTCCAGAACCTACGTCTGCTGACTTGCCTCCCTCCCAAGCCTGCCTCCTCTGGATCTGAAGCCCCCACTTTCCTGAGCATGCAGGGCTCTGCAACGAAATGAAGGGGCTGCCCTCCTGCTTCCCTCCATTTAGAGGACTTGCCCTTTGGCGAGGCCGCTCATTGTTTTTCTTTTACTGCAACCCTCTAAGCCTGGGTGTGCTCCACGGTTAGCCCACAGGGCGTCACTGCTTTCTCCTCCTGCCTGCCAGGTCCCTTCCCTGCTCAGCGCAGACTTTTCCTCTCCAGGAAGCCCGCCCTGCTAGCCCAAGCTGGGGGAGCTGCCCTCCCTCCCCACCATTGTCCTTTTCTGCCTATAAAGCTAGTGGCTCTTTCCAGGGGTCCTTCCCTGCAGGGATGGGACTCCACAGGCTGCCTGGGTGCTCGGTGGATACTTAGGGTATCGGTACTGGGGTGGATAAGTGACACATGACAGGAGTCCCTACAGAACTGCCAGACTCCTGAGTGGCCTTTTCTCTCTCTTTTGCCATTGGGAGGAGTTTTCACGCTGAGCGTTCAATAAAGTGCTGCCAACAGTTCCTGTTCAGCTGCTCAGTGGGTCCAACTTTCCCAGTCCTGGCCCCTGGGGCCAGAGCAGAAAAAGCAGACCTCATGAGGGAAAAGCAGGAACGAGGAACCTGAGTCCCCATTCTAGACCCAAGAGGGAGAGAGCTTCCTTGGCACCTCGCTGTGGGAGGAACCCAAGGCACTGACTTGCTGACTACCTCCTTTCCGGAAGGTTCCTCCAGCCTAGTCCTGGAACTGCGCTCCACCCCACCTTCCGGCAGTTAAGCCCGGGCTGCTCCCTGGCCTGCCCCAGGGAAGCCTCGCTCCACAGGTGACTGTTCCTGGATCCGGTCTGTTGCAAATGACCACGGCCCAGTGGTCAGCAGTGGGGGCTCACCAGAAGATTCCACTTCCAAAGAGGGAAAGTAGAGTCTGAGACTCTGCCCACACTGGGGTGGGGTTGGGTGGGGTTGGTTTATTCAATTTAGTCTCAAAGCTCAAAGAGAGGGGAGACTTAGATAGTTAGCCAGCTGTCACCAAGTACGTCCAAGGGACACAAAAGACAGGAAGAACCAGCCTGCAGACATTCAGACAGAAGGAGGTAACCACTGTGCACCAGAAGCTTCCAACCTGTCCTTAATGAGAGGTTTCAGAGGAGGTAGCTGTTGTCCCCTGCAAACGAGCCCCATGCCTGGCCCTAGTCAATCTGCCCAGCTCCTTAAACAGGTGTAAATAAAGCGAGTCTCAGGGAAGTTCCAGATTGGTAACATTTTCCTTTGATCAGCAGGCAAAGACGAGAGAAGACCTCCATAACCCACTCAGAAATCCCTCCCTCTTCCCCCTTCTTGCTCCTCTTCCTTACTCCTCAAATGAAAGAGTGGTGCCACTCTACAGTTGTTACCAGGGAGCAGCAATGGGGTGGTGGGGAGCTGCATGGAAGTGGTGAATCAACTCACCAGAACTCCCAAAGGGTGCCCTGTCAATGTCTGAATCCTCTTCCGGGCTCAGAAATTCTGCTACCCCAAACTCAGACCTCGGGTGCGGGTTATTTCCTAAACAAAGGGACCTTGGGCTCGGTGGGTGTGCAGTCCCAGGTGGGAAGGAGACAGCCTGAAGGGACAGTGTGCCATTGCCTCCTGCCCTCTAGGCCCAGCTGTGGGAACTACCCACGTGGCACCTGATTCCCCCTGCTCTCCTTGACTGTCACTGCCCTGTGCCTCGGGCACAGCTTCCGTTCCCTGAAACAACTCCTCTAGGCACCTGCATCTGGCTGTGGTCTTCGTGCCTAGGGACCGCCCCCATGCCCCTGTTGGGTGCTCTCCAGCAGAGGTCCTGCTGGGTGGCATGGGATCATACACTTCGGCACCTGGCTCAATTCTTGAGGTGCCCATCCCCAAGGGACTCCTCAGAGCCCAAGGCACCAAGACACCCTGCCCCGGGAGAGGGAGTTGTGAGCAGCAGGTAGAAGTGACTTTTGCCCCGGCAGCTTCAGCACAGATCTATCTGAGGCTGAAAACAACGAAGGCAACCGCCTGTCACAGTTCACGGAAGCCACACTGGGCTCGAAGCTGGGTAAAGCTCCCTCCCCAGCCCGTGCAGGTGCACAGGACACCGCAGCGAACATCCTCACGCTGCGGTTCCTCGGTTCCTCGCGTGGGTGCAGACAGGCTCGGGCGCGCACCCGTGAGCGCACACGGAAGCCATCCGCCGGGTCAGGGCGGTTCTGTGCGGCGGACCCAGGCTGAGCGCGAACTTAAGAGCCACGGTGACGGGTACAGGATGCTCATACGCACCCGCACCACTATCTCGGGCCTGCCATCTTAGCCCATCTGTTCGCGATTCACTCTCAAACACACCCGCAGGCGAAAAGCTTGCCCTCTCCCGTGCAGGACTTGCGCTCCCCCCTGCGGCCCCCGGGCAAACCTCGCTCTCCCCGCGCCTCCCGCCCAGACCTCCGCCCCATCCTCTGCCTCCCTAACTTGAAGACGTTGGTGCGATCTGAACTCCTGAGTAGGTGAAAGGTGGAGCCGCAGTACCAGGCCTGCACCTGTCTGGTGCCCAGGGAAGAGTTTGGCAACAAGACAGATCTGCGTGGATTTCGGGCTGGGCCAACTTCACCGCTGTGCGGCTTTGGGCAAGTGACTTAGTTCCTCTGAGCCTGTCTTTGCACCTGCACAGAGGGAAACTGATCCCTTCTGGGGAGAGCGCGTGTGTTGAGGTCCAAGCGTGTGTGCAGGGCACCGGGAGCACCAACGCTTGGCATGCCTGGCACGCGCTCGCTGCAAATGGAGTTCCCTGTGCGTGCCGCTTTGCAGCCGCGAGTGCAGCGAGAGAGAGCTGGCGGAGCCGCGGGATCCCTCCGGGGCTGGGATGGAGGTGGGGGCAGTGGGGGAGCCCCCGCGGCCCCCTCCGGGCCCTCGGCGCGCGTGCCATTGGCCCTGGCGGCCCGGTGGGCGGGAGGATGACATCAGCGGCAGGTTGGATTATAAAGGCGCGAGCGGAGCCGCGGGCTCAGAGCGCACCCAGCCGGCGCCGCGCAGCACTGGGACTCGCGCCCACACCGCAGCCCGGCCAGCCTGCTCCGCGCTCGCCTGCCTGTCTGCCCGCCCGCCCCGTGCGCCCTCGCTGCCGCGGGTCTGCGCCCCTCGACCCCACCGGCACCATGCACCTCTCCCAGCTGCTGGCCTGCGCCCTGCTGCTCACGCTACTCTCGCTCCGGCCCTCCGAAGCCAAGCCCGGGGCGCCGCCGAAGGTGGGTGCTGTTGCATGGACAGCGGGACTGTGAGGGGCCATGGGAGGGCTGGGGGCCCAGAAGGATGCGGCGCACAAGCGGGAGCAGAGGGCGGGAAGGCGGCCCTCTTCTCCGAGCTGTGCACGGGTGAGAGCCGGGGAGCCCTCGACACCAACTCGGGGGTCTAGGTCCCCAGCCTCGGGAGAACGTCGACAGATGCGCAGCCCCTGCCCCAGGGTGGCCAGCCCGGCAGGGGGCAAAGGAGGGGAGGGCAAGGGGCTCCCGAAGGAGCGGACAGCGGCGGCTGCGTGGCAGGTGGCTGCCGGGCCAAGCTGTCCGGCATCTGTGGGGGCGCGCTCAGGGCTCGGAAGGGACAAATCGCGCCGGCGGGCGCGTCGGGCTGGAGCATCAGGGGTCCCGCAAAGTACCTCGCGCTGCCGCCGGGCGTCCCTTCACCTGCCCGCCCTTTCCCTCGGACAGGTCCCGCGAACTCCGCCGGGAGAGGAGCTGGCCGAGCCCCAGGCTGCGGGCGGCGGTCAGAAGAAGGGCGACAAAACTCCCGGGGGCGGCGGCGCCAACCTCAAGGGCGACCGGTCGCGACTGCTCCGCGACCTGCGCGTGGACACCAAGTCGCGGGCGGCGTGGGCCCGCCTTCTGCATGAGCACCCCAACGCGCGCAAATACAAAGGAGGCAACAAGAAGGGCTTGTCCAAGGGCTGCTTCGGCCTCAAGCTGGACCGGATCGGCTCCATGAGCGGCTTGGGATGTTAGTGCGGCGACCCCTGGCGGCGGTGAGTACCACCAACCCTGGCGGCCCGGAGCTTGTGCACACCTAGCTCCCCCGCGGCGCCCGTCAGAACCAAGCCTGAATCCCCCACCCCACTCCCACCCCACCCGCGCCGCCCGCAGGCGGGTCCCTTTCTGATCCCCTGGCGCTGGGCCCAGCCGACCTTTGGAGGCGAGCCAGGCGATCCCAGCACGAGAACCAGTGTGTGTGCGAGGCATTTGCCCCCAACCCCATTGATCGTCCCATTTTACGGAAGAAAAAAGTGAGGGATAAAGCGGTCAGGGAACTTTGGCAAGGTCAGAAATGGCTCAACACGGATGAACCCACCTCACTTCCTTTAGAGAAGCAGAGACAACTTGGTGGGGTCCTGCCCACTCCCCAACGACCATAAGCCAGCCAGCAGAACTGGTCCCAATCGGCCATTTGAGGGTATTGAGGGGAGATGGCGGGTTCGTGGGAGCAGAGAAGGAAGGGCAAACACACAAGCGGAGGGTAAGTTTATCTACCAGCCACTGGTATCGTGGTGCCCAGGCATTAGGCAGCCCAGAGGTCAGGGCTGCTTCCCGAGACTGATTTGGACATACTTGGAGAAATACCTGCCCCTTCACAATAGAGAGAATAGCCCTCTGTCGGCATCACCAGGACGCCCTTCTGCCCCAGAGCTTTCTGATTCTTACTCCTTCTCTAAACCGTGGCTGTGAGCAGACTGGTCTGTCCAGGGTCCTGATGCTGCTTGCTGCCTGCAAGACTTCAGGATGGAAACTCAGTGTTCGTGGCATTATTTCAGGGCAGGGAAAAAGACTAAAATAAATCTTTTTTTTTTTTTTTTGCCCCAACCTGGGCCTCAGCATGTCCCAAACGGCTCCTCACCATCTCCCCGCCTCCATCATGCCTGGGACCTCTGTTTCTGGCGTGGCCTCCACACCCTCTACTAGGGCTGGAAACCCCTGTGCTTCCTTCAGCCCCTGCTGGGTGCTGCGTCCTGGCAGTGTGGCAAAGACCCTCCCCACCTCCCCCCTCCTGTCCATCCCTGCTGCCCATCAGTTCTTACGGAGAAACAGAGCCCACCTCTGAAAGTGACATTCAAGTGCTTTAGGATCTGACTCTTTTTGGTGTCCAACATTTCCTGGCCGCCTGGCGGCTGCCATTCTGCATCACACAGCCTGTCTGTCCCACTCCAAGGCCACAGGGAAGCGGCTCTCTTACCCTGGAAGCCTTGTCAGCGTCCGCGCTGTCTGCCCCCAGAGGGCAACGAGAGCGCCCCTCTTTGAAGCTCTCCAGCACATTGCCTAAGCCTTTTTGACAGCACAGAACCCTTTTTCAACAGAGCCATAGTTGCTTGGGAACCTATTTAGCTCCTCCATATGAACTCATGAGCAACTTGAGGGCCAAGCACTAGCCAAAGGTGATCTGGAACCCATGGCAGCCCAAAGAGGCTTTTAAAAATACTTGTCAATGACCAGAGAAACATGCCCCCCCCCCCACCCAGGTTAGGGGCATTCCTCTCCCACCCGCCTGGGCTTTAGCAGGGTTTTCCCTCTGTACAGCCAGACCTGACTGTGTGTTCCCCCCCATTTCTGCAGGGGCTTCGTTTGTCTGAGATCTTGACTTGCCCCTGCCCAGGAAGAGGTGATTCTGGCCTTTTGTAGCTTCCATTGTCGTGGCTTTGCTCTCTTCCATCCTGTCTAAACAATGAAGAGATGGAGCTACAGGCCTCACATTTTTAGTTCACGTTGATTTAAGCACCAACCTCAAACTTTAGAATCTAAACAAATGTTATTCAATGGGTTAGCAGGAGACAAGATGAGGAAGGGGGCCTGGAAAGTGTCTGGCGTGCACATCCCCCTAGGCTCCTTGTTCTTGGGTGTGGCTGGCTGGGGAGCTGCTGGGCAGGAGGCCAGATTGCTAGGACTCTCAGCCCCTTTGACGAGGGAAATTTGTCGACCTCCCAGAAGTTCTGTCCTTCAGCTGAACAGCCACCTCCAACACCTTAACCTTCTCAGCCCCACCCTCACGCCACAGCCGTCAGGATAAGACAGAGCATCCTTCCTGTTGCCGGCAGCCTCCTAGAGAGGACGACTGGGCAGCTCTCTGTCTCAGCTTCAAAGACAAAGACAGCTTAGATTTTTCACATTAATGAAAACTCATCCCAGGCTGTGGCCATTTCTTCACTCAGGAGTTGACTTTGGCTCTAAGCAACCACCATAATGACTGTCGCTGACCATTATAGTCTTGATTATAAAATTCTAATGACAGAGACGGGGCGTGGCCGATGCCTGAATGAACACCTTGCCCAGGAGCCCCAGGGACATCCCAGACATCTGTCATCTGTTTAAACACATGGGGCAGCCAGAGACGGGAGTTGAGGGACAGTTCATCAAGGCCCAGGGTCCCTGTGCGTGTGCTGGCCTCTGGGAGGGCACCACACCGTCTCAGGGGGACTCCTTCCTCGGGCCCCAGAGCACCCACACGCCCATTAGCAGAGAGCTGGTAGAGGCCTCAGCAAAGGACTCTTCTAACCCTCCACCCAGTGAACCCAGTATGACCATTCCTTGCCCCGGGGCTGGCGGGAGACCCCGCTTCCTCTGCGTCTGAAGGGGACCCTTTCTGTGGCGCAGCGAGCTGCAGATGGAAAGGCTATTTAATGAGGGGCAGCTTGACCCAGACACCCTGCCAATGCCCATCGTGTGGCCCCCTGTTGAATCTTAAAGCCGGCCCTGGGGAGGTGGCTATTATTCCATTTTATGGGTGAGGAAAGCGATACTCAAAGCTATCCAGGGCCATCCAGGAAGTTAATGTCAGAGTTGGGATTCGAGCCCAGAACTCCCAACTCCTCAGGTGGGTGCCTTCTCCTTCCCTCAGCTGTCACGCAGACACAGAAAGCTGAGGCAAGCACCTCACGGAGGGTTTGTGTCATTAGCAAAAAAAGGGAGGAGGGCATCGCCTCACCCGGTGCCAAGGGCCAGGCCTGCAGGGAGCCTGAGGGGGAGGAAAGCTGGCAGACATCCTGGTTCCACCTGCGCTGGGGCAGGAAGTGCCAAGGACACAGCAGATGAGGTGAGGGCCAGAGAGGGGCCCCTTCCCCACTCCAGGACGGCCTGGTCAGGGCTAGTCGGCCCAGGTGGGACTCAGCTTCACATTGCTCGGGAAAAGCGCCGGTCCTGCAGGCTGGGCTTCTCAGCTGAGTGTCCCATGTCCCCTCTGTGTTTCAGGATTGGGAACTTGCTCCGTTTTGCTGAGGTCATTCTTGGTCATCAGCCTCACAGCATCTGGAAGCACCTCCAACGCAATGTGGCTTTTACATTTCCTTTTTTTTTTTTTCCCCCGGTACTAGGAATACACAACACCAGCTGTTTTATTATTATTTGGGAAGGGGGGTATGATTTTATTGTTTGGGGGTTTTTTTAATGAAAAATAAAAAGTTATATATTATATATATATTATATACATGCAACACACACACCTACACGAACGTGATGACAAGGGACAGTTGTTAAGAGACTGACAAAACCAGCTGTAAAACATTGCTGTTTGTAAATTCATGTCATGCATAAATGTATTTATGTTGTAAAGCTATTTATATTGTTTATAAAGAGATATTTATAAAAATTTTATTTATGTAACTAAATGAAAGAAGTCAATCATTGTAATGTTTTTGTCTTAACTAGTGGAAAAATGTAAAAAAAAAGTCATTCCATGAACATCTTGAAAACTGTCTTTATTTACTTACTGCATTTATTGTTTAGATATTAGTCTGAGGAAGAGGGGAAATGTGAAGACAAGGCTTTTGCCTTTCTTCCCTCCAGCTGTAGGTTCAACCAGTTTCCCGATTCTGGATTTGTTTGTATCAGAATCCCCTGGGGATCCTGGGGCACAGGGGTGGCTCAGTCGGTTAAGCGTCTGCTTTCAGCTCGGGTCATGATCCCGGGGTCCTGGGATCGAGCCCCACGTCGGGTTCCCTGATCAGCGGAGAGCCTGCTTCTCCCTCTCCCCCTGCCCCCCCCCCCCCCCCCCGGCTCATGCTTTCCCTCCCTCTCTCTCCCCTCCCTCTCTCTCAAATAAATAAATAAAATCTCAAAAAAAAAAATGAAAAAAGATCTTGGGGATCTTGCTAAAAGTAAAGACTCCTGCCCCCACAACCCCCTGATTGACTGAATCTGAGCCCCCCAGGCAGGATAAGACTCACCATGTGCATTTTGTCTCCGGTGGTTCTAACCAGTTCGGCCCGGTCAGGAGGCTCTGCTCAGAGCCCTTCACAGCTGGGAAGTCAGATGCTGTGAATTAAATTAACATGGAATTTAGCTGACTGAGGGTCCTCTAATTCTACTCCATCTCTTCTCTGTTATTAGAGGAGGGAAAGAACTGGAAACTCTTCTGTTTGGAGAGATTTAGGTTTCTGTGTAGGTTGCAGAATTGGTCAGGTTACCTTGTGAATCTTAGCGCACAAACGCATACGGTGGTTCGTTTTATCTCAGAGTGAATGTCATGGTCAACAGGGACCGAGGCCGAGGACCTCAGAGAGAACAGGAGCTATTAGCTTCCATGTTTGCACAGTGTGCTGTGCTTTGCCAGGGGCTGTGGTGTTTCTCTTCACTTGAAGCTGCTAACAATTATGATTCCTATGCCCCGTGGAGCCTGAATGTGACATTATGAATATTTAGAATCTCTTTGCCTGAAACCTGCAAGAAAATCAAATAACTCCGAGATAATCTCACCACATCCTTGGCGTGGTGACCCCTTGCATCTGTCTCCTGTCCCCTGTTGGGTGAAAGCAGGGACAAAAAGAGCCTTTCGGGCTGGTTATATCAGCTGGGAGGGAATTGGACAGCGTGGCCCCGAGGTCACGGGTCGGCAGGCCAGGCTGAGTGGTTTCCCGGGAAAACCGGCACGTGGGGGAGGTGGCCAGGACACCCAGCCTTTCTGCTGACATCGGAGCTCATGGCCTTTCTTCCCTGCAGCTGCAGGTTCTCAGGACAACCCAGTGACCTCGCCCAGGTGAGAAAACTGCTTCTAAGACAGGTTCCAGCTGGGGAAGGTTAGGGCCCTTCCCACCCCCACGCTCAACTTCCACCACTGCCCCAGGGAACAGCTCGTCCAGGGTGTGGCTATCTTCCTCGGTCTCACCCCACCTCTGTGGCTCAGAACTCAGGTGCCTACGTCAATGAGGGTGAGGGCTTGCTGCACGCAGCCCTCACCAGTGCCTCAGTTCACTGTGAGTCTGCAGACCCCATGCCGGGGGATGCAGAGGGGGGCTGCAGAAGCAGGGGGAACAAGAAGGCAAGGGGTACACTGTGGGCTTTGCTGGTGGTGAGGTAGGCACATCTCCCCTAACCCCAAAGACACAAGGGGGAAGAATTCTGGGATTCAGGGAGTCACTAAAGGTTTTTCCTGTGGACAGGACCTGGGATGCCAGTAACCCCCCAGCCCAAGTATACATGCTATCCTACCAAGTAGCTCTCACCCCATGAATTAGTCCACAAATAGCTTCAGTCCCCACGGGGTGGAAGCCAGTCCCTTGGTCTGTTGGCTTAAGATGTTGCTAGACAGCCAGTCCTCCTTTGCTATCCAAACCTGAAATCTTATGGCTGCTTCCTCAGCAGTGACAAGGACATGTCATCCCGGCAGGAATTTCTGCTGAAAAGCCAGGAAGGATAGGCAAATATTCCATAAATAACAGGACAAGTTTTGAAACCTTCAGAGATTTCCCCAGGTGGTATTACCCAAGAAATTCCAATCCTCTGGTCTGGGTCTTGGTCTCCCCCGTCTCTCCAAGCACCTTGCCTCCAAAGCTGCCTGGGGAACCCACAGCTTCTGTCTCGTGCGGGGTGACCACGACAGCCAGGACCACCTGGAAGGTATGGCTCCCGAGAGGTACCATCCCTGCACCTACCATGGAGGTGATGGGAGCACTAAGGAGACAGAGTCTCCAGATCCTCGGCCAGGCACGTGGTTCCAGGAGTCTACCTCTGCCCTTCCACATACCCAAGACGTGGGAGGTCCTCCGGTGATAGCCATGACCCCGAAGGAGTGGTCCAAAATGGACTGCACAGGAGCAGGGAGCCTCTGGGGGTGATCAGAGAGATGACAATGTCTGAACAGGCTCAGAGCCTGAAAAGGGACAGACCGAGGAGCCCCCTCTCTTAGGGACCATGTAAGTGGGGAGGGTCCCATCAGAAATGGAATTTGACTCAGACGGTTCACATGAAGAGGCTTTACTGAAGGTACTACTCACAGAGGTGTGGGCAGGTGCCACCGAGGAGCCAGGGGGTGGCCACTTCCTCCCCTGGGAGGAAAGGAGGAAGCTGTCCCTGAGTTGGAGCTGGGTGGAGGGGGTGTCCCATGGGAGCGGAGCCATGGTGCAGGACATGTCCCCAAAACAGGGAGAAATACCCCAAACTCTCTCTCCCCTCCTTGCTCCCTCTCTTGCTGGTGTCTCACAGGCTGTAGGCTGAGGCTGGGAGGCGTTTCTCTCTCTGGTACCTTAGTAAGGTCCATCCTTCCTGGTTCGTCCTGATTCTGACATCACATTGTCTGTCAGTCACTTTGGAGTGCTGTGAGTTTGGGTCCTCATCTACACCTTCCTGTATGTGTGGCCCTCTCCAGAAACAGTTTTGGAGCCAGGAACTCTTTGCCAACAAAGTACATTTCAGATTTGCGAGGGGCAGAAGTTTATCTACTTCATGAATGTTTTTCCCTTTTTCATGGTACCAGGACACAGGCTCTTAATTAATTCCACTATTTTGCTATTTTCTGATCTGTATATTTTTGCTCATATATTTTTTTACTTAGTAATGTTATCTATATTGATTTTCTTAACAACTTCCCTCTACCTTTTCTCAATTTGTAATTGAACATTGATCTCTGAGTACGGCTAAGTGTCACTGTCATTTAAGGACTTCCTACATCACATGCTCTGTATTTCCTAGTAAAGTCTTTTTTATCTGATATGAACATTATCACTCCAACTTTATTTTTATTTGTGCTTGATATCTTTGCGCAAACTTGGATTCTTCCCCTTGCTGTGTTTTTTTTTTTAATTTAGGTGTGTTTATCAAGTTTTAGATTAAAATATATGTAATTTGAGACATTTTGGAATGTAATGAGGAAACTAGATTGTTCTTGCCATCATTATTGCTTATTCTTGGGCCAACTTCTTCATCTGCATTTTAACTCTGTTTTTAAGGTTCTTTAATTTTTTTGTTGTTGTTCCTTTACATTTAATTTTTTTTTCTGTATACTGTTTTGTTTGCTTTTATCTTCTACAATGATTTGGAAAGTAGACACCCTGTTTTTAATTCTGTTAGTGGTTCCATTTATTTTTTCATGAAAATTATTAAACCCACATTTATATTATTATCAAAATCAAAATCACAAACAATAACTGCAGGCTCCTTCACAAGAGAGACAAAGAATTTAGCCCATTTGCTTTTTCCCTGGTCTCTGTCCTTTCTGGATCTCAATTAACATAATCTGAGGGCACTCTCCTCAACTGGACCATTAAAACCACCAAAACATCCTCTCTCCAAAATTCCTTCAGCTTTCTGTTTGTTGCCCCATTGCAATCAGATATTTAGACCTTCGACCCTAACCCTCTTCCCCAGATGGGGTCCCATTGCACACTATCCCTTTCCCTGGGCTGGCTTCACTACCCACTGCCTGTCTCCATGGTCTTTGTGGGGTGGGGCGCTCCAGCAGGTCTGGGGTTTCCATTTCAGCCCCAGGGTATGGTATGGTGTGTGTGTGTGTGTGTGTGTGTGTTGTGGGGGCTGTGTGGTGTGTGTGCGGTGTGCATTGCGCACTTGTGTCTTGCGGTGTGCATGCGTGCGTGTGTGTGTGGTGTATGTGTGTGTGTGTTTGGGGGCTGGTGGTGTGTGTGCGGTGTGCATTGCGCACGCGTGTCGTGCGGTGTGCGTGCGTGCGCAGGGGCGGTGTGCGGGCGCGCCTCTCCCCGGGCAGTGCGGGGTGCGCTTCCTGCCCGCCGCCCGCCGCCCCCTTCCCTTCCCGCGCGCCGCCTCCCTGAGCCGAGCACGCAGCGGCTGCGCATCGCTCCTCGGGCCGCAGAGCTGCAGACCCGGAGCTGGACAGACTTGTCGCCCCCCCGGGCTGGCCGGCTCTCCAAGGCCTCTCTCGGAGGCCTTCACCCCCTTTGTTTAATCTGCTGGGGAGCCCCGTGAGGCCAAAGCGAGGTTCCAGGTGTTGAGCTGGGTCAGGAAGGCGCCCCACACCTGGATGGACACCAGGGGGCGCCACAGCTCTGGACCGATCAAGGGCTCCCAGGGGACAAAGGCAGACAGGGCCGAGTGCGGGCCAGAGAGGCAGGGCGTCGAGCGAGCGAGGTGCCCTGTGGCGCACGTGCGAACTGGGGCATGGACCCCGGGCGTGGGTGCTCAGGGTGAGATGGGGGACGCGGGCTGCGCCTTGAGCCCTGAGCCCTGGGAAGCGCTACCGGACTCCCTCTCCTGGCTTGGGGCTCAGGTCCGTTGGTCTGTGGGCTCGGTTCACACATTCTTCCGGGGCGCAGAAGGCCCAGGCCTGGTGTGAATTCTGAGTGTGAGCAGAGCGCAGGGCCGGCAGACTGCCGCAGCAGCCTCCTGGGGGCACGCCGCCCCAAACACATTGGGCCCCAGGAGGGCTGCCTGAGCTGCTCAGGATCTACCTCCTTTCCACGCCGTGAAGTAGCTCCAGTTTGTGAGCTCCCGCACCCCACCAGTAAGATCTTGGGTGTCTTATTTATTTGTACATGAAATGCAAGCACTTCTGTGTTAATGAAATTGTAAGATTGTGTATATATATACTTTCTTCCCAGGCCCCGGGATAGGCCGCACTCCCGTATGAAGTGCACCAGCCCAAAGAGCCCTCAGCACCTTTCCACGGAAGGCCTGGTGGGAGGCATGGGATGGGGTGGAGGGAATGGTGTCAGCTCCTACACGATCCGTGAGCCGGGGGAAGGGGGAGACTAGGCCTGAACTCAAGGAGAAGGTTGAGATCGTTCTCTGAGGCTGGAGAGGCGGTGACATCTGACAGGATCTTTACCAAATGGTGACGGCTCTTATCCCTAGATGAGGGATTTCAGGTGGCTCTTTTTATTCTCTGTACTTTTGGTTGGACTTGCACTGTATGCAATGAAGAGGTGGAAGGTATATGTATGTATGTAGATGTAAGTGGGTATATGTGTGTGCGTGTGTGTAGATGTGTGTATGTGCACGCACACACATGTTCGTGGCAGCATTATTCATAACCACCAAAAAAGTAGAAACAACCCAAATGTCCATCAGCGGGTGAATGCATTTGTAGAAATGGTGTATCCATACAGTGGGAAATTATTCATCTGTAAAGGAAGGACGACACATGCTTACAACACCAGTGAAATTTAAAAACATGAGGCCATAAGTAAAAGAAGCCAGACACAAAAGGTCGCGTATCGTATGGTTCCATCTACGTGAAAAGTTCCAGAATAGGCACATCAATGGGGACAGAAAGTACATTCTGAGTGGTTGTCTAGGGTCTCAGTGGGAGTGTGAGGAGATATAGGGAGGGACTGTTAACGGGTATCCGATTTCTTTTTGGGGTTAGGAAGACAGTCTCAAACTGATTGTGATGATGGTTCACGAGCCTGAATAGACTGAAAACCACGGACTTGCTCTTCCTCCCCCTCTTCTCCATGGACGAGCCCACGTGACCACTCCTGCCCCAGGACTTTGCCCTTGCCGCTCTCTCGGTCTGGACCAGCGGTGTCCCCCTCTATTCTTGTGGTGCATTCACTTACTCGGATCTCAGCTCAAATGCCAACTCCTCAGCCAGGCCCTCCCTGACCATCTTCTCTGGGATACCTTCCCACTTGACTGCCCCACGCACTGGTTACCCTCCTACCCTGCTTTGTTTTTCTTCCGACATTTATATCATGTGCTTCTTTGTTTAGTGCCTGCCTTCCCCACTAGAATGTAAATTCCATAGGGGCAGGATTTTGTCTTGTTTACACTGCAAGTCCAGCGTCTAGACTCCAAAACACGATAAGTGCTCAATAAATATTTGTCAGATGAATAAATCATCATGTTTACAGCCAAATCCTGGGTAACTGCTCAGTAACAAGCAAGTTTAAAAAACATGTAAGTTAATGGAAGTGACTTTTAGCCAGTTCGGAAAATGCAGTCTGTCTTTTAAAATGTACTTCCTATACAAACTACAATGAAATATCACCTCACACCTGTCAGAATGGAGCGAATCAACAACACAAGAAACAACAGGTGTTGGCGAGGATGTGGAGAAAAAGACACTCTCGTGCACCGTTCGGGGAAATGCAGACTGATGCAGCCACTGTGGAGAACAGTATGGAGGGTCCTCCAAAAATTAAAACTAGAACTACCCTATGATCCAGTAATCACACGACTGGGTATTTACTCCCAAAATACAAAAACACTAATTCAAAGGGATACACATACCCCTATGTTTATTGCAGCATTATTTACAATAGCCAAATTATGGAAGCAAGTGTCCATCGATTGGAGAACAGATAAAGAAGATGTGGCATGTATTTACAATGGGATATTTATTACTCAGCCATAAGAAAGAATGAAGTCTTGCCATTTGCAACAACATGGATGGAGCTAGAGTGTATCATGCTGAGCAAAATAAGTCAGTCAGAGAAAGACAAACAGCATATGATTTCACTCATATGTGGAATTTAAGAAACAAAAAAAAGAAAGGGAAAAATAGAGAGAGAGAGAAATCAAGAAATTGACTTTTTTTCTTAAGATTTATTTATTTATTATTTGAGAGAGAGAGAGTGCGAGCGAGCAAGCGGGGCAGGGGCAGAGAGAGAGGGAGAGAGAGAATCTCAAGCAGGCTCCACGTTCAGCACAGAGCCCAACACGGGGCTCGATCTCATAACCCGAGATCACGACCTGAGCCAAAATCAAGAGTCCGACACTTAACTGACTGAGCCACCTGGGCAGCCCTGGACCCTGTGCTTCTATGGGAAGCTCTCAAGAAGGCCCTCAGGGCACCACCAAGAGAGCCTTCCCTGCCTGAAGTGCGCTGTTCTGATGGCAAACTCAAAGGCCCTTTCGTGCTAAAGCCAAAGCCAAACACTGTGTTTTGGGGGGGGGGGGGGGGGGAGGGAGGGCAGGGAGGGAGAAGCAAATAAATGGATCTGTTATGTTTCATTTTTTTAAAAAATCAATGGGATGGTGGCTACATTTGTCAAAATTCATCGAGCTATCGAACACTTCCAATGAGTACACATACGTAAAAGGCACCTCGCACAATTGATTGGAAAATAACCAAAAAAGAGGAAACCAGAGGGCGGGGAGAGAAGTGTCACTGGTGATAGCCAGGCTCTCAGCCCAGGGGACCTGCCCCTGGAGGCAGGAAGTAGGGGCCTGCAGGAGAAGCAGAAGGAGGGGATGGGCCACAGCGAAGCTGTATCCTGCTTTTTATAGAATAGAAGCTTTTACTAGGAGGTAATCTTTGCTGCTGACCCCAGTGCTTTCTCATTTCTGTGCATTCCAAACAAAACAAGCACTATCAAAGGAGTCTCACCACCACCAAAACACACTGGGTCCTCAGTTAAGCAAGGACAGAAGGACAGTACAATTTGGTCCAAACACGGTGACATTTAAGGTTAGTCAGCAATTGCCAACATAGTGACAGTCATTCTTTATTCAAAAACAAAAAAAAAAGAAAGAAAAGTCTGGCGAGGCCTTAATATCCTTAATATACTTGCTAGTCTTTGGGAAACTAAAAGCTGCCAAGGGGGAACCACAGCCCACTGGTGCCCTCTGGTGGGAAAGTGGCAGCACTGCATGGGCTTGCAAAAGTCAGGGAGGGATTCCCAGACTAGAGCTCAAGAGGTCAGCTAAAAGGGCGCACGCACCCGACTCCCAATTTCTAATGTGCAAAGCCCCAGGTGGGGCCTGAGAATATGCATTTCTAACCAGTTCCCAGGTGCCACTGCCGTCCCTGGGGCCACACTGACAATCACCGGTTTAGGTTGGTCTATCCCAACACCTTGCGTCTATCATACTCAACTGCATGCTAGGAAATTAATTAAACCCAGCATTTTCCTACATCTCAACAACAGTTTATGGGTGACTTTTTTGTTGGTTTTCCCCAATTTTTGCAATAAGGTTATAGCTTCTGGGTTTGTTTTTAGCAAAACGAAAAAGACCTAAAGCACGTCGGTCTTGTCGGAGAAGGGTTACCACAATGTCCTTTCAAGAGACAGGCGCAGACACTTTTGTGACGCTGGTCTGGGCACTTCAGAGCTTGGGCCCTTCTTTGTCATTTTAATCGCCTTCCATCAAAGGCCCCACCAGGAGGGTTGTGCCCCCAACCTGCAGTACTCGCTTTGCCAACATATTGGAAATTTATTTATTTATTATTTGAGAGAGAGTGCAGCCGCTCATCCCTCCAGGCCAGGGCTCTCACCCTCTGCCTGGGGGCTCCAGACCCCACTTCTCTTGCCGCCCTAGGCCCTTGCTCTCAGCTTCTCCCCCTGCTCCTCCAAGAGCTCTGAGACCTGGGTTCACCCCTGCCCCGCTTCTCTGCTGATGGGTCAGATTTGGGGCTGCAGGTGAGGAGACTCTCAGCTCCCACTGGCTTTGCAGAGAGGAGCCCTCAGGGACTGGAGGGGAAAACGGGCTGTGGGGGCGGGGGTGGGACCTAGAATCTGCACTGCCAAGGCCACAGGGACTTTCTCTGCATCAAGTCTCTGTTTCTTTCTAAGGGTCAGCCACTTCCTCTCAGGCCTGCTAGAACCATGAGCTTGGCAGTTCCCATACCTCTCACCTCCCCGCATTACCATCAGAGAGGAACTGGGGGCTGGGAGGGGGGCACAAAATCCCAAGGATGGACCCCAGTTAGCCTAGCTGGGGTCAAGGAGCCACCTCAGACCAGTTGCCTGTGGCCAGAGTTCAGGGGTCTTGTGATGGGCACCCCATCCCCACAAGAACCACTTGGACTTGGTTGGCTTGGGGCAGAATTCACCTTCCCAAAGGAAGTTGCACAAAGTGAGTGTCCCAGCTGCTGGGTGGGCTGGGGTACAACTCTCCTTGCTTCCCAGGGCTGGAGCTTGCCATGACCAGGCTGCCTCGGTGGCTGGCTCTCCTCTGGCTGCAGCAACATAAGCCATCTGGGCTCTGCACAAGGCACCTGCCCCTTCCTGCAGCGGGTGGGGGCACGAGAGGAGGGGAAGTGCCTACTGGTGAGTGCTCCGCACCACGTGACCAGAGGGAAGGTGCTAGTGGAGAGGGGACTATCCCCCGGGGGGATGGAACTACTGGAGGGCCTCAAGGTGGCTGAATGACAGAACTGCCTCCAATCCCCCAGCTTCCTCACCAGGGTACCACGGACATTCTCTCCCCTTCCACTGAGACTGGGGAGGTGAGGGAACTCCTGCTCTGGCAGATGCCCAGGAAGTGGGCCTCTTGCTGCTGAGGGCTGCGCCCTGACTAGGGCAGAGAAGACCTTTGGGCCTACAGGTGGCTAGTCCATAAAGGTTCATGCACCTGCTGGGGGCCCTGCCTCGGCTGCATCAGCCCCAGACTGACACCCTGTTCTCAATCCCGGAAGTGAGCTTTCCCTTCCAGAAGCTTGGAAGTTCCGGCCTCTTCCCCAGACTGGAGTCTGCCAGGCAGCCCCGACCATGTGGCCCAGCGACCTCAACCAGCTGAAAGCCTCCCTATGCACATGGTTCTCGCCCATAGATACCTGCAGGGGCCCAGTGACCCACGAGACAACCCCCAGAGCACTGGAGAGCACATCAAGAGGCCAGCGCTGAACTTGCCTGTGGCCCACGTGCTCCTCCTGGGTCCTGGAAAACCTACATTCTCGCCTCAGGCCAGCTTGGGCCCCCTCTAGGTCTGGCCCTGCCTGCCCCCAGGTCCCTGGATAACTCTGAGCTCTGCTCAGAAGAGCTCTGGACTTGCCTCAGTGAAATTACTCACAGGCCCTCACCAAGATCTGTGTCTCAAAAGCAACTGGCTGCTTTTGGAGATGGGTGGTGTGGGTATAGACAGTCCCAGCCTCTCCCATCATTTCCAGATTAGCTCCGTGCCTGCCATGTATGGGTGCAGAATAATGACCCCCTTCAAGAAGTCCACATCCTAGGGGCACCTGGGTGGCTCAGTCGTTGGGCGTCTGCCTTTGGCTCAGGTTATGTGGGATCAAGCCCCACATCAGGCTCCCTGCTCCGCGGGAAGCCTGCTTCTCCCTCTCCCACTTCCCCTGCTTGTGTTCCCTCTCTCGCTGTCAAATACATAAATATGTAAAAAAAAAATCTAAAAAAAAAAAAGTCCACATAATTCCAGAACCTATGAATATGTCCCCTTACCCGGCAAAAGGGACTTTGCAGATGTGATCACATCTCAAGGGTACAGACCTTGAGATGGGGAAATGATTCTGGATTATATGGTGGGCCCAATGTCAACACAAGGGTCCTTAAGAATGGAGGAGGGAGGCAGATGAGTCCCTCTGAGGGAGATGTGACTACAGGAGAAAGGCACAGAGGCGCCTGGGGGCTCAGTCAGTTAAGTGTCCGACTCTTGATCTCAGCTCAGGTCTTGATCTCAGGGTTGTGAATTTGAGCCCTACACTGGGTTCCATGCTGGGTGTGGAGTCTACTTAAAAAAAAAAAAAAAAAAGAAGGACAAGGAGGAGGAGGAGAAAGGCACAGAAAGGCACACTGCGGGCTTTGAAGGTGGAAGAAGGGGCCATGAATCAAGGAAAATGTGGGCACTTCTAGAAGCTGGAAAAGTCAGGAAACAGATTTTCCCCTGAAGTCTCCAGAAGGGAATGCTGCCCTGCCAACACTTTGATTCAAGCCCAGTGAGCCCCATGTTGGACTTCTAACCTACAGATCAGTGTGATAGATGTGTGTGGTTTTAAGCCACAAAGTTTCGGTAACTCGTCACAGCGGCAATAGAAAACTAATATGCCATGACAGCCTGGCTAGTCGAGAGACAAAATTTCAGAGCTGCCACAGGATTTTGAAAATTTTCTAACAGCTTTATTGAGTTGAGCTGTAATTCACCTATCATGCAATTCTCCATTTAAAGGACCCAATTCGGGGTGCCTGGGTGGCTCGGTCGTTAAGCATCTGCCTTCAGCTCAGGTCATGATCCCAGGGTCCTGGGATCAAGCCCCGCATCAGGCTCCCTGCTCCGCGGGAAGCCTGCTTCTCCCTCTCCCACTCCCCCTGCTTGTGTTCCCTCTCTCGCTGTCTCTCTCGTCAAATGAATAAATAATATCTTTAAATAAATAAATAAATAAATAAAATAAAGGACCCAATTCACCATAGAATTTTAAGGGTTTTTTTACAGCCTCAACTTCTGGGGGAAAAAACCACCATTAACAAACTCCAAGTACATCTTCGGAGGCTTATGTAAAATAGTTTGCCTCTTATCGGGGGTTCTTCAACAAACGACTGATATCAAGGAGCTCACCCTTGTCCAGTTGTGCTTCCTGACTCCGAGGTTCAACCTTAGGTGAAAGGAAGTGAATTTGGTCTTGGCTTCACAGTTGTCGGCGGAAGCCCTCCTGGGAGAGGGGCTGTCTTTGTGCAGAAAAACACCTCGACGTGTTGGGGGAAAGGCGAGCTCGGGGAACGTGGAAGGTGACAGGCGTCGGTCATCAGAGCTGGCTGAGTTGTTCCGTCTGAGAGGAGGAGCGGGAGGATGGAGAGAGGGGGGACAGGGAGGCTGGGGGGATGCTGGCACGGTGGCTGAGGCCGGGGGTCGTCGGTGCCAACAAAGGAGGAAGAGGGGCGGGGACACAAGCAGCATCCAAGGATCCATTTGAAGTCGGTTTTGCTGAGAATGTAAATCCTCCTCCTCGTGGGAGGGCTTTGGGGGGTTGGGGGGTAAGGAAAGGCCTGGGCTGCACACTTCAAGCCGGCGTGCAGAGCAGGGTCCACACTCGCAGTGGCCTGGGGAAAGCAGGTCGTGTTAGACGTGCAGACGTCTAGTGCACGACTCCTCGGGGCATGGAACAGACCCCAAGCCGAGCGTTCATCAAGTCCGAGGGGCCAAGAGACATCCCCCCTCCTCCGACGCGCACACGCCAAGCTCGTGCGTACTTGCACACGGGCGCGGAACGCTTTGTCACATTCTTGCTGTGTCACCCAGCTTTTTGCCTTACTTGAGCCAGTAATTAGTGTTTAAAAAAAATAAGATGTTTTCAATCACGAAGTAACTAGCGTCCTCCTGGCTTCCTTCCGTGCCCCCAGGCTGCGGACAGATGTTGGGGTCCCCGGCCTTAGTATAGATTCTCCCCCGTGTGATCCCCGAGACCCTCCAGTGCCAGGGTATGCTCTGGGAGCTTGGAGAGCACCGCGCCCTGCAGCAGCCTGCTGGGGACACGGAGGCCCGGCCGGCGGGAAGGCAGGAGTCCAGTCTGGAGCTCTGGCCCGCGCCCCCTGGAGCCGGCAGAGCCCCCCCAGGCAGGCGGCGTCTGTCTGGGGCACACTGATGACCACACCCCCGGGGCGAGCTGGCCCAGGACCTCGGCCCCCCCCCCCCGAGTTGTTCTGAGGCCGATCTCCCAGAAGCCCTACAACTGAGGTCCTCTGTTTCCCTCAGGGATTCTCCAAGGGATTACTCAGATTTTTTTTCTTTTAACCTTTGAAACAAGAGGTTCTGATTATAGTCCCTTTGCCCAGACCATTGTCAGGTCCCCTCGCCTGAGATCAGAGCGTTCTTAAGTTGTCCCCTCTCCTAAATACAAACTCAGGCCAGGGGCACAGATGTCCTGTCCTGTGCTTCTAAGTTTATCTGCTGTCAATGAGTTCAAGGAGGCTTTCTGGCAACTTCTTAAGAATAAGAGAAACAAAATATAAACTTAACCTCTAACAAGGCACCCTGACATTTTTAAAATTCTAAGTTTAATTTTCAGGCAAAGATGGTGAACATCCTTGGGTACTCTAAACTCTGATGTGTGTTTATTAAATTATCGGCCTTCATGCTATTTGGTTCATTTAAAACATTAGCAACACAGTCATGTATTTTATTCTTAAACTAGAACAAACATTATTTTATCATACATTAAAAATAAATTTAGAATCTGAGCTCTACACAGAGAGTGATTTTTGCCTGTCATGCTCATCCCTGCATCCCCAGCATCGAGAAAAGTGCCTGTCGCCTAGTACGTACTCAATACATACTTGTCGAAGGAGTCAATTAACTAATTAACTGATCAGTTTTTACAAATTTTAAAAATACCTGAAAACGTCTTTAGTGTTATAGCTCACAGTGTCCTCGCAATACTAAAGAAGAATATAATGCAGTCATTTTCACCTTCTTTTTAAGATATCTCCTCTATCAATTGTGGCTTCCCTTAAGTGGATTTAATGTTTTATTAAGAAACAAGATTGGAGATCCCTACGGCATTAAATGTCTCTTCCCTGAAATGAGAGCATAATATATTTGCACTAATAATTCTGAAACCTTTGAACTGATGGAAATTCATTAGAAAAAAAGCTAACCAGGGGCACCTGGGTGGCTCAGTTGGTTGGGCAACTGCCTTCGGCTCGGGTCATGATCTCAGGGTCCTGGGATCAAGCCCTGCATCGAGCTCCCTGCTTGGCAAGAGGCCTGCTTCTCCCTCGCCCGCTTCCCCTGCTTGTGTTCCCTCTCTCGCTGTCTCTGTCAGATAAATTAAAAAATCTTTAAAAAAAAGAAAAGAAAAAAAGAAAAAAGCTAACCATATTAGCTCTAAGAAAGACATGATGTAATAAAAATTCAGGGGTGCCCGGCTGGCTCAGTGGGAAGAGCATGCACTCTTGATCTCGGGGTCATGAGTTTGAGCCCCATGTTGGATGTAGAGATTACTTACATAACTTTTTTTTTTATTCCAGAAAACCACAAGTTAACCCCTGATTTTACTACTTATTATCTCTCTGACATCAAGAAAGTTCACTGAACCTAGGACTCCTCATTTGTAAAATTAATGCTAACACCTCACTCTTCTACTTCAGAGTTGCCATGAAGATCAACACACGTGAGAGCACATTATAAAACACCACTCAAAACTAAGCCATCCTTGGGCGGCTGGGTGGCTCAGTTGGTTAAGCGGCTGCCTTCGGCTCAGGTCATGATCCTGGAGTCCCTGGATGGAGTCCCTGGATGGAGTCCCGCATCGGGCTCCCTGCTCGGCGGGGAGCCTGCTTCTCCCTCTGACCCTCCCCCCTCTCATGTGCTCTCTGTCTCTCTCATTTTCTCTCTCAAATAAATAAATAAAATCTTTAAAAAAAAAAAAAACCTAAGCCATCCTAAAAAATACTCATGTCTGATCATACCCAAAATGAATATCTCAATTTTTATTATTTTTTTAAGATTTTATTTATTTATTTGACAGAGAGAAACACAGTGAGAGAGGGAACACAAGCAGGGGGAGTGGGAGAGGGAGAAGCAGGCTCCTGGCAGAGCAGGGAGCCCGATGCGGGGCTCGATCCCAGAACCCTGGGATCATGACCTGAGCCGAAGGCCGACGCTTAACGACTGAGCCACCAGGTGCCCCAAATATCTTAATTTTTAAAAAGTCAATCAGATAGCTAAACAGGAGTTAATCAGATAGTTAATTATCATTTGTATTTCCTTGAACCCCACTGCTTATGTTTATTGGCCATTTGGATTTCTACCTCAGTGAATGATTTTTTCTTCCTCTGCCTATTTTTCTCTTGGGAGTTTGCTCACTAACTGATTTTCAGTAACTTTTTATCTAGTTAACATATTTACTCCTTACCTGTCCTGTATGTTGCAATTACTTTTTCCCAGATGATTTTATTTGCCAGATGGACATTTTACATTTTTATGTAGGTCAAGTTTATCAATTTTTTATTTTAGATATAGATAGATGATAGGTAGATAGAGGTGTGTGTGTATATATATATATATACATATAAAGGTATGTAAACATATATATGTAAGCATTGGTTTTTGATCAGTGCTTAAAGAGAGCTCTCCAACTTTACGATTATAAAATATTTTACCTATATTTTTCTTCTCTGATCGATTTTTTTAGGGAGGAAGGGGGTGTGGGGAGGGGGCGAGGGAGAGAGAATCTTAAACAGCAGGTTCCATCTCACGATCCTGAGATCATGACTTGAGCTGAAATCAAGAGTCAGATGCTTGGGGCGCCTGGGTGGCTCAGTCGATTAAGCATCTGACTTCGGCTCAGGTTGTGATCTCGGGGTCCTGGGGCTGAGCCCCCGTTCCAGGCTCCCCACTCAGCAGGTAGTCTGCTTCTCCCTCTCCCTCTGCCCCTCCCCCTGCTGTGCTCTCTCTCTCTCTCTCTCTCTCTCTCATATAAATAAAATCTTTAAAAAAAAAAAAAAAAAGACAGGGCGCCTGGGTGGCTCAGTTGGTTAAGCGACTGCCTTCGGCTCGGGTCATGATCCTGCAGTCCGGGGATCGAGTCCCACATCGGGCTCCCTGCTCGGCAGGGAGTCTGCTTCTCCCTCTCCCACTCCCCGTTTGTGTTCCCTCTCTCGCTGTGTCTTTCTCTGTCAAATAAATAAATAAAATCTTAAAAAAAAAAATTAAATAAATAAATAAAGATACTTAACCCACTGAGCCACCCAGGTGCCCCGATAGATTTTTATATTTAATTATTTGATCCACCTGTCATTTATTTCAGGATAATATAAACAGTGGGGAATCTAATCATTTTCCCCCAGTGATGAGTCAGTTGCCCCAAGGTCATTTATTGGCTAACCTGTACCCTCTAGACTGATCTTAAATGCCATTTTTTTTTTTCAGCTACTAAACTCCCACCCAAACTTACAGTCAGATCTGGACTCTGTTCTGTTCTGCTCAGTCTACTTATGTCTATGACAGCATGACACAATTTTGATCACCATAGGTTCAATAGAAGGGCCTTTATAGGGGGTGAATCTAAGACATCATGCTGAGTGAAAGAAGCTGGGCACAGAAGAGAACATTCTGTAAGATTCCACCTCGATGAAATCCTAGAACAGGTGAAACTAATCTATCGCTACAGAAAGCTAACCAGTGGTTGCCTCCATCAGGCCTAGCATGGGGGAGCAGATTTGGGAGGTCAACCCTAACGGGTCACATGGGACCTTCTGTGAAGACGTCCTATATTTTGGCAGGGTTGGCGGTTACAAGAGTGTATACCTTTGTCAAAACATATCTAATTGTAACTTAAAGTGTATTATCATAGCGTATGTAAATTATACTTCATCTAAAAATATCTAACAAGGCAAGTCTCCTTCTCATTTCATCCTTGTTTCCAAAAATTGCTTTTCTGTGCCTTATATAATTATTCTTCCAGATGAATTTTAGAACACCTTTATAAATTTTTTTTAAATTTCATCAGACTCATGATAGGAATTGTATTAAATGTATTCATTAATTTGGGGTACAACTGACATTTCTCTATTATTAAGACTTTCCATCCATAAAGAGGATGTATCTCTTCACTTACTCAAGCTTCTTTGGTAAACTGTTATCATTTTGGTAAATGTGCCATACACATTTTTTATGAAGTTATTTTAGGATATATTTTATATGTGGTTCTTATTGTTAAAGGGTTCTTTAAAAAATCATATTTCCCAACTCATTTCTGATATATGAAAAGGCTCTTGATTTTTGTTTATTTACTTTGTATCTGGACACATCACATATGTTTCTTATTGTTTTAATATTCTGTTAAGCTGATGTTACTTTTTAGGTGGACAATCATATTATTTGGACATTTCATGGTCTGTGTTTTATTTTTCAATTTACCCTCAACTTTCTGTTTCTTACCAAATTTAATCATCTGAAGCATCTAGAGCTTTTGAATAGTTGCTGGGTACTTCTGGGTGATTTCTGGGTATTTCTGTTTTGTTCTTGATTTAATGAGGTTGCCTCTGTTTTTCCTTGAAGTACAATGTTTGCTGTTGGTTTCTGATAAATACTTTCAACCATGCTAAGGAATCATATGCCTGTTTTTAGAATTCTGAGCATTTTGGTCAGAAATGGATGTTTAATATCTAGTGTGTTTTCAGCATGTGCTTAGGTCAGTGGCTCTCAATACTGGCTTCACATTAGAATCACCTGGAGGGGTGCTTGGGTGGCTCAGTCGGTTAAGCTTCTGCCTTCGGATCAGGTCCTGATCCCAGGGTCCTGGGATGGACCCAAGTGTCAGGTTCCCTGCTGGGTGGGAGTCTGCTTCTCCCTCTCCACGCCTTCCTCCCTGCTCATGCTCTCTCCCTCAAATAAATAAATAAAATCTTTTTTTTTTTTTTTAAGATTTCATTTATCTGACAGAGAGAGACACAGCGAGAGCAGGAACACAAGCAGGGGGAGTGGGAGAGGGAGAAGCAGGCTTCCCACCAAGCAGGGAGCCCAATGCGGGGCTCAATCCCAGGACCCTGGGATCATGACCTGAGCCGAAGGCAGACGCTTAACAACTGAGCCACCCAGGTGCCCCTCAAATAAATAAAATCTTAAAAAAAAAAAAAAAAGAATCACCTGAAATCTTTAAAAATACTCTTGCCTATGTGCCCTCTCACCTAGATTCTGATTTAATTGGTCCAGAGTGGAGCCTAGGCCTCAGCATTTTAAAAAAGCTCTTCTGGTAGTTATAGTATCTACCCAGGGGTGAGAACGATTGAGCTGGAGCTTTGCTTCCCAAACTTTAATGCGCACACAAATCACCCGGCAATCTTGATAAAATGCAGATTGTGACTCAGGAGGTCTGGGGCTTGAGATTCTGCATTTCTTGTCCTAAGAGTGGGCTCCTTAAACTACCAGCATGGGCAGCATCCAAGAGCTTGTCAGAAATGCATACACTCAGCCCCAGACATACTGAATCAGAATCTGCAAGTTTACAGGAACCCCAGGTAATTCTTACATGCACTAAAAAGTTTGAGGGGCACTGAAGATAATTATGTTTAAGGTTTTTTTTTTTTTACTTTTATCCTATTAATGTAATAAATTACAAGACCAAATTTCCCAAATTTTTAACTACTCTTGCACTCTTATAATAAAACTGGCTTGATGTGCTGATGAATCAGATGTGCTAATATTTTATTTAAGATATTCAGACGAAAGATTGATCCATATTATCTTTTTGTGCTGATTTGTCAGGTTTGGGTATCAGGCGCTGTCTCAAGGGTTATTTCTCCATATTCATGCCTAATTATGTGTGCTTTTTCTTTGTAAAATTTGCCGGAAGGCTTCATCATTTGTTGATCTTTTCAAGGCATGTTCTCCTAGTTTCCCCTTTAATATATGTTGACTTCCTATGGACCCTAAAGTCTGTTTTTGAAACATTCTTTTTTAACCGTTTCACGCTATTTTAATTATCGTAGCTCTGGGTAGCATTTTAGTAACTCTTACCAAGAGATTTTGGTAAATCCATTGAGCATTCTAAAACCTCCCTTTGGTCTCTAAGTTCCTCACTCCCTCCAGGAGCCTGGTAGAATGTCAGGAGATATGACATCACTTCGGAAAGGCTTCACTATGTGCCACTCAGTTGGCTGGCAGAAGCTTGCCGGGTAGGTATGTGGGCTTCCAATCTGTCAGGCCCGAAACACATTTACCTTAATAAATGTCTTTACCACATGCTGAGAAGTCCTGAAAAGGAGCCTGGGACTCTGGGACCAACCCAGCCAAGAACACTCTGTTCCATCTTCCATCTTAATAATGAAACGCTGACTGCTTGCTAAAAGATGCACAATTTATTTTAAATATATGAATAGGATGATTGTTTAAAAAGAGCTCCAGCTGGTTAAATTTAGGTCCCTGCAATAAAACTCTTCTCCGGCACATTCTCTGGCTTGGGGCCCCGGAGGGCGGCAGGTTCTCTCGACTAAATTGGAGACTGTGGTCTTGCATGTTCAGGTTTTCCGGTGGTGGTTTTGATGTTCTGAGTCAGGGCGTCAGGAACTGCTCTGGCCTCAAAAGGACTCCCTCCATGCCTTGAGTGATCCACTTCTAGACTACTCTTGCCAGTTAGGAAAAGTGTCCTTTAGTGAAATATTTTCAGTGAACCATTGGGCAAAAAATTAGGTGGCTACTTTCCTTTGCTGTGATGAGGCAGATTCTCTCTCTCCGCTCCTTTGCATGGATTGGCTTCTGGATGTCCACCCACCAGGGAGAGAAGGGCCTTCCTGAGCGTTAAGCTGGGGTTCGCCGGGCCTTCTTCCACAAGTGCTCACACAGCTTCAGCTGACAAACTCGGCCTAGCATCCAAGTCAGTCTTGTCAAAGCCCCAAGGCTACCTGGCCTCCTCTCTTTGTTTTGGTCACCCTGTGAGGTCTTTTTCCCATGGCTTCCAACATCCTCTCCTCCAGGGGTCACCTAGGTCCTGTTAACATGAGGATGGACCAGGGAGGATGCCCGGCGGTGGCTTGGGGGTGACACAGGCCTGCCAGGACTGCATGTAAAAGGGTCTGGTTTAGGAGCAGGTGGGGCTGTGGGGACACTATTTCTAACGCAGAGGGAGAGAAGGGGCAGGATGGGGCACCAGGGTAGGGCACCAGGATGATGGAGAGTGTGTGAGAGCGAAGGACGATCACTGAGCTCGCTGTGCTCTCTGATGATCTGTGTTCAGAGAGAGGAGGGATGAATGGCCTGGGGCCGGCTGTCTTCCTGAAGTTGAGGACTAGAGGAGTGAGGGGCAGGAATGGGCCTGTGGTACAGATGGAATGGAAGGTTAGTAAAGGGAAGAAGAGGGAGAGGAGGTTGAAGTGCTGGTTGCATTTCAGGTGAGAAGAGCCCTCACTGCAGAGCCGAGGAGAGCGGACTTCAGTATACAGGCCCTGGCGAGCAGGAGGAACTTAAGAAGTCCATTCCGGGGGCGCCTGGGTGGCTCGGTTGTTAAGCATCTGCCTTCGGCTCGGGTCATGATTCCAGGGTCCTGGGATCGAGCCCCGCATCGGGCTCCCTGCTCCGTGGGAAGCCTGCTTCTCCCTCTCCCACTCCCCCTGCTTGTGTTCCCTCTCTCGCTGTGTCTCTCTCTGTCAAACAAATAAATAAAATCTTAAAAAAAAAAAAAAAAAAGAAGTCCATTCGGGCAGCAGCTTGCAGGCCGTCTGGAGCTGTGCACTCCACTGTTCACACTGCGTTCATCCTTTGAGCTTGAGCACAGTGTATCGGGCAGGTTCCTGCTGAGTCTTGCTGGGTAACAAACCCGCTCAGCCTCGGCAGTGGCTTAGAGCAGTGATCGTCCAGAGCTACAGGTTGTCTGAAGCAGCTCTACCTCAGGCTCTGGGTTCCATTTAGTTTTCCTCCATGTCTCTCCTTCTGGGACTGGTGGCCACCTGGAGTATGTTTTTCCCACACTGGGAAAACAGGAAAAGTGCAGCAGAAAGTGTGATGTGGGTAGCATCACACATGCCCTTTGGAACTGTCACTTCTGCTCTGATTCCATTTGTCAGAACAAGTCACTTGGCCAAGCCCAACATTCACAGAGCAGAGAAATACACTCTGCTTACTCTAGTGGGAGGCAACTGAGCATCTCAAAGCAAGAACATGGATGTAAGATTGGAAACAATGATTTGATTACCACCAACACCAACTAACTTCTCCAACAACTTTAGCTCCTGTTTCATGGGTGGCCATATGGTATAATAGGAGTGCTGAAGAAGGTTCGGAGGTCCTGGGTTCTAACTCTGCAAGGCATTTAGTCTTGAAGACCCCCAACATCCCCCTCCTCCACAGAAAATCGTTGTCCTGGTTGCTTTTCAAGATCTCCTCCAGCTCCAGCCATCATGAGTCTTCAGTGCTCAGATGGCCCCATCTGCCACAAGCATGATGGACTTGGGAGGGGTTGAGACCAGAGGCCAAAGACCCTGAGATGAGCATACAGGAGGGCAGGCCTGAAATGGAAAGAAGGGAGTGAGTTTGCAAAGTGCCAGGAAGGAAGAAGAAAGCTGAGTGTCAAGGAGATTCTGGTGTTGGTAAGCAAGGTTATATATTTGATCACTGTTCCATGGGCCAGTTTTTGACACTCTGCCTGACAGGTCCAGTGATTCCTGACCAGGATGACGTGACATGTGGAAGGTTTTTAGAGAGAGAGAGCAGGCCTGAGAGATCACTTCAAAGCATTCTAAGCAGATGAACAAGAATCAGAATACAAACATAAGTTCAGAACCTTTTCATTATTCCACGACCTTCCATCTGGATTCCAATTTGTGGGTCAGGAGTGATTTAGAAACCAAGAGTGGCCTTCATCCCTTTAATCTGTCAGAGCTGTGAAATTGAATAGTTCCCAATAAAATTCAACAAATGAGTGTTAGATGTCTTTGGTTGCATACAAGGGAGTCTGTGAATCTAGCCAGGAGGAAGCATATAGGAAGGCTGTCAGATAACTCAGAAGGCCGAGGGGAAAGCAGAAGAAACAAGCTCAAACACAGATCAGGGGCCAGGGCGGCACTGCGTCTGCGATGAGTCAACATTGACTCTTTTCTTTTCCGTCCTGTGTCTCTCTACTTGCCCCTCGTATCTCAGAGTCCCAGGAGACTCTGGTGGATGGAGCGTGGGTCCTCTGACCCAAGGAGTCATGGGCTGGGCAGTCTGAGTTCTGTGATGGGCTCTGAAGACCCCTTTGGTCTCTCCAGCAATCAGGTTGGGAACTTCCTGATCTATTGCTTCCCAAAGACAGCACCCAATGGGATAGGGGTGAATCTCCCCAAAGAGATTAAGGGCTGTTAAAATGGGGCAATGGATATTGAATGAGCCACAAAACAAGTACCCATGACAAAGGGATAGAAGAGCACTGGAATATAACATTGCAAGGGTAGCAGACAACAGTTCATAGAGTCACTCTCAGCCATGATGTTTGGAGGGGACTAAGACCCAGAAGGAGATGCCAGTAAGGATACCCTAAGCCCCAGCCCAGGCAGTCCCATGGCATTCCTTTCTGTGCCTTTCTCTGGAATGGCCAAAATGGCTAAGGTTTGTTATCCAAAAAAATGTCATTTAACTCCTTTCCTATCTTCTACTTTACAGTAAAATAGCTAATATTTATAAAGCAGTTACTATGTGCTGGGCACTGTTCCAATAATTAACATAAATCATCTCATGGAATCCCCACAACAATCCTTATTAGGTGGTTACTATTTTTATCCCCATTTTACAGATGAGAAAACCAAGGCATAGACACTAGCTCCCTAGGCTGGTGAAAATTAGAATCAGGATTCAAACCCAAGTAATCTTGGTTGGAATCATGAGATCCTTCCATGAATACTCGTTCAGAGACGATGCCCCAGGTACAGAGCTCCCTGGAGGGACTTAGGAAATATACTCAGAGGTCTTAATCAGGGGAAACTGGGACTATTTTGCAGGTGCCTGGGACAGGAAGTAATCATGAGGCCCAAGGAGGAGAAAGAGACTGGGAGAAGGCGATCTCTAAAATTCATAAAATAAAACACAAGGATGGAAAGCTTTAAAACCCCTGGAGGGTTTCTCTAAAGTGTTGAACTGTGGAGAGTTGAAATGGCTGCTCATATCCTCGCGTTCCTACTTCAGCTCCTACCTGGCGAGGGACTTGCATTTCCTGTGGGTCCCCGGGATGGTTTCTATTCCATTCCTAACTCGTCTGTCACGAGGACTGGCCCGTGTGTGCAGCCAGGTGTGGGGCCTGAGCACAGCTGGCTCTAATTTGAGGGGCCTTCTGCCATTTTAAGATGACCTCACCCCATTCCCTTGACTTTTTAATATGCAATTCACACCACTTTTCAAAAATTGGAGTAATGATTTGTTGGCTTCTTTTCTTGCATTATCCTGCAGTGTGAGGTTTTTTTTGTTTAAGGGCTTGATAACTCCTCTTGATAGGGGGGTTGTAAATGTATCTACTAGAGGAGCGATGTCCACCATTCTGGCCATATTTTAGTCCTGGCCAAGGAATCCCTCTCCCACCTCTACCTCTGACAGGTAAATGCAGGACAAGGGGGTGATGGTTAAGTGGCTTTGGCATGAACAGACTTGGATTTGCATCTTGCCTCTGACCCTTAGCTGTATGACTTTGGGCAAAATAGGGGACTCTACTACAAGGTCCATCCCTGCAGCAGCAGGAAATGCCCGCTCTCTCGGTCCCTCCTGAGGTTGTGGGGTTCTGTACTACCCTGACCACAGCTGCTTGGCCAGGGTGGGCATCTGACCTATGAGTGGCTGGCAGGAAAGGAGAGTGGAAAGGAATTAGGCCAATCAGATTCCCTTTCAGAAACATGAACTGGGAAAAATGAGCAGCAAATCACGGCGGCTGCCGGGGGGAGGAGGGGGCAATGGGCCAGGGACCTGGCACGGGGCTGGGGCGGGGGGGCGGCAGCTGGGTCTCCGTAGGCAGTGATGGAGCCTGGCAGGGAAGCCCCAGACCATCTTTTTATCAGATGACTGAATCCTGGCCCTAGAGCTGCCTTGAATCCACAACTCATCTCCAGGGGGCGGGTACACCGTGGTTCCCGTGTTGGGAATGCTGGGGGGACACCTCTCCATCCTATTATAAAAGAAAACAGGAGGCTGCCGCCATGTTTGCCTGGGGTGGGGAGGGGATGAAGGAGGCAGCCCACTTCATATCAGTGGGGAAAAACAAAACCTTTACACAGCTCTCCTCCCCTTGTGCGGGCTTGTGGGGAAGGGAGAAAGAAAAGCAGGAAAGAAAGAGAAGTGCTGGTAGCTCCTCAGTACTTCCAACATGTGTGCTAAACAGATAATCCGTTTAGCAGAGAATATTAATGGGTTTGGGGTTGCCCAGGGAGGCCCAGACCCCAGGGAGAGGGAAAATTAAACAGCTCGGCACAATGAGGAGGCCGAGTTTGGAGGAGGTGGAGAAAGGACCCCCAAAATGGAATCAGGGCATGTTGGGGGCATCTCTTCGAATGTCCAGGAGGCTGCAGGCTGTCAAGAGAGGTATACAGGGAGGGGCGCCTGGGTGGCTCAGTGGGTTAAGCATCTGCCTTCGACTCAGGTCATGATCCCGGGGTGCTGGGATTGAGCCCCTCATCGGACTCCCTGCTCCACAGGAAGTCTGCTTCTCCCTCTCCCACTCCCCCTGCTTGTGTTCCCTCTCTCGCTGTCTCTCTCTCTGTCAAATAAATAAATAAAATCTTAAAAAAGAGAGAGAGAGAGGTACACAGGGGAAGTTGCTGATGATGGAGACCTAGAGGATTTTTAACACTATAAAAATATTGAGTCGAAGAGCTCGCATTCCTGTGAGGTAAACCCCTTTCACCAATGAACACATGCAGTAAAATAGTACAAAAGATCTATTTAGAAAATACCCCAGAAGACAGAGCTCCTGGGGGCTTCTGGATCCCTCAATGAACACCCACTGCCTGAGGAGCTGGGAGGAGCCTCTTTTTTTTTTTTTTTTTTAAAGATTTTATTTATTTATATGACAGAGAGAGACAGCGAGAACAGGAACACAAGCAGGGGGAGTGGGAGAGGGAGAAGCAGGCTTCCCGCTGAGCAGGGAGCCCGATGTGGGACTCGATCCCAGGACCCTGGGATCATGACCTGAGCCGAAGGCAGACGCTTAACGACTGAGCCACCCAGGCGCCCTGGGAGGAGCCTCTTGTTTCTAGAACCAGAAGAATCTGCCCCAGAACCTGTCCTGCAGCAGGTCGCAAGGACTGGGGAATCGTGTCCACTGAGCACCCAGCAGGTGCCTGGCACAGAGTAGGTGCGCAGCCCACAGCATCACATGGAAGTCAATCAGTACCAACTCCTGAGCGTCTCCTGGGTGGGACATGTAGCAAATGCAGCAACAGAGACAGGACTTCCTGTTGGGGTGAAAGCCAGAGCCTTGCTGACCCAAGGGCTGAGAGGATACACGCATTTGTCAGGAGGAAATTAAATGGCCCCGAGGTGTCTTCATCAGGGGATAAATGCCTTGAAGGGACCACAGTACCACCCACAAGATGAATGCATTCTGGATTGTGTGTGGCCTGTTTTCTCAGACCCCATCAGCCCTCATCACAGTCATGGAAGTTACCTGTATGCCCACGGGGACAACCCGATTTACTCCCAAGGACCCTCTCCCTTTGCAAAGTTCCTCCAGGTATTTTCGGGGAGAGCACAGAGGTAATCACACACGAACTCCTGGACAACCCCATTCGGCACTTGCAGGCTGTGTGAGGGCCACCCAACCTGTACCCAGCACTGACATCGCCTCTCAGCTCGGCCTCTGATGCCCCGAACACCTCGAGGGACCAAAGCTGCACGAGTGTGCTCATCACCGGGCAGATGACACAGGAGTGGTTGTGAAGAATCCTCAGAGCAACGGTTCATAGGTGAGCAGTGAAGAATGTATCGTGCTCTTTGACCCCAATTCTCAGGACAACAGAAATGAAAGACTGTCAAAGCAGAGCATGAGGGAGCAAACTTCAGTACTGCTGGTGAGTTTGGTGCAAGAATCACAATTTTAAACTCATTTCCCTACAAGAGAAATGTACTATTCACTTACTCATTCATCCAAAACAAAACAAAACATGTTTCAAGGACTTTGACATTTTCACACTGAACTTGGCATTTCCAGTTCAACTCTTGTGAGGGGCAACCTGGGTCTCTTGTGATAATCAGTGGTCATGTCTGGGATACAAACGATGATTTCCTCTTCTCCCAGGCATCGCTGGACTTCACTTCCCAGCCTCCTTTGCAGTTAGGCGAGACCACGTGACAGTTCCCATCAAAGGAATGTAGGCGGAAGGGACTGGTGTCTCTTCTAGGCCTGGCCCATGAGAAGCTCCCATGTGTGATCCTTTATGTTCTCCGCCCCTCAGTCAGCTTGATGAGGACAAGCATGGTGACCCTGGAAGTGACATGTTGAAGATAGCAGGTGGCAGCGACCAGGGCCCAAGAATCAGCGCGGAGAGGGGAGCCAGCCTGCCAAGCACAACACCCGCTTTGGACCTCCGACCGCGCTCGAGCCCCACGGACCGCGCGGTTTATTTGTTAGGGTAGCTGGCATTGCGGCAAGTAAGCCAACTGGAAGATATATTTGACCATAGAGAAAATGTCCTGTTCTAAAACTTTGAAACTTAGATTTATTTATTTCATAGAAAGAGAGAGTGAGCAGGGGAAGGAGCAGAGGTAGGACAAGCCGACTCTGTGCTGAGTAGGGAGCCCTACCTGGGGCTCAATCACGGGACCCCGAGATCATGACCTGAGCAGAAATCAAGAGTCCAACGCTTAACCGAATGAGCCACCCAGGCACCCCCGTTTCCCTCCTTAAAGCTGCCCAAACTAACTTGATTTTGCAAAGTACTAAAAATTAATATATAGTGTTAAGTGCATGGAGAGGAACAACATGACCTGCTTCAACGGCTTAGCCTGGGTGGCTCTGTCGCTAAGCATCTGCCTTCAGCTCAGGTCATGATCCCAGGGCCCTGGGATCGGGCCCTGCATCAGGCTCCCTGCTCAGCGGGAAGCCTGCTTCTCCCTCTCCCACTCCCCCTGCTTGTGTTGCCTCTCTCTCTGTGCCTCTCTCTGTCAAATAAACAGATAAAATCTTTAAGAAAAAAAAAGGGGGAGTCACATCTCTTTGAATTTCTAATTATGTGTCTACAAGTTCCTATTAGCAGGAAGTTCTGTCCTTCCATCTTGAGGCCTCCCCAACACGCACCTGCCACCAAGCAAAGAGAACCACTGCCATCTTTGTCTCGATGCTGCCACCCAGTGTCACTGCTTAGAACGGGTCCCCAAATCTGCAGAATGCTATGGACCACACTGCAGAGATGCCCTTGTTTGTCCCGGCCCTCATCTGACCTCCAAGTCCTCAGTTTCCTTAGGTCACCTTCATGAGCTTGGGATTCTGCCCAAACCTCCACACCAGCAGGGTGGCTGAACCGGGACGCCCAGCCTCCGCCCACGCGGTGCCTGGAACAGCACAGCCCTGTCAGCCCAGCAACCTTGGCCAGAGTCCACTAGATGACCCCATGGGCCTCCCTCACTTCAGATCTCAGGGAGAAGGGGCTGGGGTCTTAGATCTTCCCTCCCCGGGGGCTCTTAGTTGGTGTGTGCCGGAACTCTGCACACCAGGGAGGCCTGCATCTGCTAAGCCTGTTCCTCACTGACCCCCACCTGGAAAATGAGAGCCCACTCTCCTTCCACTGCAAAACAAAGGGGCCACCCAGTGACTCTCAGCAGATCCAGATCGACTCTAAGATGTCCTCCTGTTTCGGCTTGTTCAAAAAAGCAGCTGGGAGCTTTTTCTTCTCTATTAAAAAAAAAATTGCTGCATATTACATTGAGTTGAAGGGAATAGATGATGAGCCCCTGGGAAAATATTAATTTCTATTTTGTTACAAAAACATACAGATTGCTGAGAATCTGATCCCCTCATTTTGCTTGTAAAACATGTTTTGTATTAGTTCATTCCTATTTTCACAGTATATTAATTTGCATTCCCTCCTTTTTAGAATTTGGCTAATGGCTTATTTTTTTAAGACTGACTGTAAAGGAACTTCCCCTTCAAATAAACATAATATTAAATCCTCCAATAGCCAGTCTCCCCTCTTTGTGCCCACACTTGTCACCTGTGTGCCCCCACTTTCCCCAGCCTGTGGTATCTGATCCCCAAATGCTCTGGCCTGAGGGCAGGCAAAACCAAGATCTTGCCCTTTTCTCTATCAAGATGAAATTTAGTTTTTTAGTTTTTTGTTTTTTTTTTTAATTAAAAACAGGTAAGACAGAGGGAAAGGAAGACCCTATAGGCAGGGTAAGACTAGGTGGATTGACAAAGTATGGGTGTAAGCCTCATGATAGGGTGCACTCGCCTCAAGCTTTGTGCCTCCCTCTCCCTGGATGCAGGATCTGCCGGGTGCTTTCCTGATTTTGAGCATTCTCTGTCCCACCCCAAGTCCTTCTGGGGTATTCACTGGGGTAAGAACTCCCGTCAAGAGTCCACGGCCAGTGGGTGGCCACAGGGTCACCTGCACCCAAGCCCACCTGCCCCCAGGTATCTGATGGGAAGGAGGAGCAGGCTGCCAGGAAGGGCTGGGCCCCTTCCTCCCTCCTGCGCCGCTTTGCCCCATTCTGCAGAAGGGCCATCTCCTCCCACGTGCTGTTGATTAAATTTATCAATTCTCTTCTTCCTCCATTTTGTTTAAATTTACTACTTCCTTTTTCTCCTTTCTCTTGGTTTGTAACTTAAAGGGAACAAAGTTCATCAGGTATGGACTTGATTTACTCTTTCTCTTTTTTTCCTCTCTGTAATATAAGCACTGGGAGCAATAAATCTCCTCTAAGTACTGCATTGGCAGCATCCCAGAAATTGAGATATGTCATTTTCATGGTTTTGTTCTTTAAATATTCTGTGGAGTCCTAAATGTCTTCCCTAACGAAAGGTTTACTTAAGAAAGGATCTGTTCTGCCGAACACAATAAGAAACAGCTGAAAAAGAGGTTCAGCTCGAGGAAGGGAAGGGAAAGGCAGGAGATAGAATGATCATTTGTTGATAATGTGACTTTATTCCTACAATAATCAAATGAAAAATTGAATTCTTAGGACTAATAAGAGTTTAGTTAAGGTGAACAGATATAAAATAATTCACAAATCAATTCCTTTCCTCTACACCAACAGCTAGAAAACAAAAGGGTGGGGGCAGACCCCTATAGACCATAGCAACTGTAAAAGGAAAATACTTAAGAATTAGCTCAACAGGGGCGCCTGAGTGGCTCAGTCGTTAAGCGTCTGCCTTCGGCTCAGGTCATGGTCCTGGTATGGAGCCCTGCATTGGGGGTCCCTGCTCAGCGGGGAGCCTGCTTCTCCCTCTCCCACTCCCCCTGCTTGTGTTCCCACTCTCGCTGTCTCTCTCTCTGTCAAATAAATAAATAAAATCTTTAAAAAAAAATTAGCTTAACAATAAATTGTGCAGAAACAAATAAAAACTGAGAGTTATAAAAGACCAGAAAATACAAAGACATGTCATGCTTGTGATAAGACTCAATGTTGTAATGATGTTTCTTTTTATTTATTTATTTGAGAGAGAGAGAACGAGAGACAGAGAGCAGGAGAGGGAGGAGGGTCAGAGGGAGCAGCAGACTCCCCGCCGAGCAGGGAGCCCGATGCGGGACCCAATCCCGGGACTCCAGGATCATGACCCGAGCCGAAGGCAGTCGCCCAACCAACTGAGCCACCCAGGCGCCCCTGATGTTTCTTTTCATATTGATGTATATATTTAAAGTAATGTCAATCAAAATCTCGATGGAAATTTTTAGGAAACATGCCCAAATGATTCTGAAGCACATCTGGAAAAATAAAGAGACACAACTTTCCCGGAGTCTTCTCCTGGGGAGGTGAAGCTCTGGGCTGGGAGAGGGCGCATAAACGGCAGGGGTGGGAGGCAGGTGGGGACAGAGGACTGGCCACCATCGGGGCCTTGCAATCCCTGAGCTTGGAAAGTGGTCCTGGCTGTTAACTCCTGGATGTGACTTCGGGCATTTCCCACTCGGGGGGAGGCAGTGAAAAACAGTATTCACTGAGCATCAGGCCCAGCTACACTCTCGGTGGAAGTTGGGCTCTTGTTCTGTAGCTGTCTGACTCTCCTGTCTGTGTCAGAGGGCCATACATCTTCTCAGAGCCATAAAAACAAATCTTCAGTAGCAGATAATAAACTTTTGGTGTGTCATTTAGTGACAAAGATAAGGAAGTTTCTCGATGACAGTGTTAAAGTATAAGCAGGGTATTATTTGCCCATATAAATTATGGCTGAGGCCAGGTTAATTTTTTCTAAGGTTACATGTGGATAAGAAAAAGGGTGTTAGCATTTTTATGAGGTCATGGAATGTCAGGACTGACTAATGTTTCTGAATAAGTATCTCCTGCATGGAATTTAAGCCTCCCCCAGCTGCCTCTTAGAGGAAAGCCCAAATGGGTGGACAGCCGCCCACGGTCTGCCGTTCCTGTGTTAGAGCACTCACTAAAAAACTCACTTTGCAATGTGGAGGCCCACAGATTCACTCATGGCAGAGAAAGACTGATCATCACCCTCCTGTCCCTTTGGGATGCTTGACCAAACAGTGAGACGTGCACATGCCTGTAGCCATACTTATTGATTTCGTATGATCATCATCGCTTTTCAGGTCCCATGCCCAGAGGCCCTGCTGTAGAGGTAGATTAGTTACAGATTAGTGTTTGATTGTACTCCTTGGGGCTTACAATAAGGCTTTTCCCAACTCTCCAAAAATGTGCAAGAGGGGGAGAAAAGATTGCCCTCCAAGAGTCATCAAAAAGAGCGTGGTAATGGGGCACCCGGGTGGCTCAGTTAAGCGTCTGCCTCTTGGTTTCAGCTCAGGTCATGATCTCAGGGTCATGCGATCGAGCCCCATGTCAGGCTCCACGCTCAGGGCGGAGTCTGCTTGTCTCTCTCCCTCTGCTCCTCCCCGCAGCCCATGCTCTCTCTCTCTCAAATAAATAAATTTTTAAAATTAAAAAAAAAAAAGAAACTGGTAAGAATACCCCCGGTCAGGACTCAGCCTGACCCATGCCTGACCACCACAATACCCAACAGAAAGAATGGCTAACATCTGTGTTAGGTTTCTGTATGGACATAGGTTTCCATCTCTTGGTATATACCTAGGAGTGAAATTGCTGGGTCAAATGGTAACTCTATGTGGAACTTCTTGAGGAACTACCAGGCCATTTTCCAAAGTGGCTGCACCATTTTACATTACCACCCACAGTGTATGAGGGCTCCAGTTTCTCCACATTCTTACCAACACTTGTTATTATCTGTCTTTTTGATTATAGCAATTTTAGTGGGTGTGGAGTGGTATCTCATTGTGGTTTTGATTTCTCAGCATTTCCCTGATAAATGCTGTTGAGCATCTTTTCATGTGTATTGGCCTCTGTATATCTTCTTTGAAAAATGTCTATTTAGATCCTTTGCCCATTTTTTAATTGGTGAGAGGTATTTTTCCCTCCTGACACCAGATACATGGTGTCTTTTCCAACCTCACTTCTCCAACTCTGCAACACCAACTGGATGTCCAATAATTCAATCGTACTCTAATACTACCTGGAGTTAGCATCAGACTCCACAGGTTTAAGAGCTCAGCACCACAAGACTGCCCCCACTTTAGAAGCCAGCTACAAGTATTGCATCCAGGTTACCTACACCTCTGTCCAACTTGGCGAAAAGTCAGGGGTTCCCACCCACCCTAGGTTCAATAATTTGCTAGGGTACCTCATAAAGCTCAGGAAAATCCCAACGAGTCCTGAGCACAGGAGCCTCTGTCCTCATGGAGTTGGGCTGTGCCATCCTCCTGACATGTGGATGTGTTCACCTACTCAGAAGCTCTTGGGGCGCCTGGGTGGCTCAGTTGGGCGACTGCCTTCGGCTCAGGTCATGATCCTGGAGTCCCGGGATCGAGTCCCGCATCGGGCTCCCTGCTCGGCGGGGAGTCTGCTTCTCCCTCTGACCCTCCCCCCTCTCATGCTCTCTCTATCTCATTCTCTCTCAAATAAATAAATAAAATCTTTTTTTTTTTAAAGATTTTATTTATTTATGTGACAGAGAGAGACACAGCGAGAGAGGGAACACAAGCAGGGGGAGTGGGAGAGGGAGAAGCAGGCTTCGCGCTGAGCTGGGAGCCCGATGCAGGGCTCGATCCCAGGACCCCGGGATCATGACCTGAGCCGAAGGCAGACGCTTAACGGCTGAGCCACCCAGGCGCCCCAATAAATAAAATCTTTAAAAAAAAAAAAAAAAAAGAAGCTCTTGAACCCTGTCATTTAGGGGTTCTTGTGGAGGTTTTATTATGTAGGCATGACTGTGCCACTGGTGATTATCTCAATCTCCAGCCCCTCTCCCCTCCCTGGAGGTTGGGGGGTGGAGTTGAAAGTTCCAAGCTATTAATCAAGGCTTGGTCTTTCTGGGAACCAGCCCCTGTCCTGAAGCTACCTCGAGGTGGACAAAGAGTCAACTCATTAGAAAAAAAGGCACTCCTGGGGCGCCTGGGTGGCTCAATCGTTAAGGGTATGCCTTTGACTCAGGCCATGATCCCAGAGTCCTGGGATCGAGCCCTGCATCGGGCTCTCTGCTCAGTGGGAAGCCTGCTTCTCCCTCTCCCACTCCCCCTGCTTGTGTTCCCTCTCTTGCTGTCTCTCTCTCTGTCAAATAAATAAATAAAATCTTAAAAAAAAAAAAAAAGACACTCCTATCACCCTTATCACTCAGGAAATTCCAAGAGTTTTAGGAGCTCTGTACCAGGAACTGAGAACAAGGACCAAGTATCTTTCTTATTATACCACAGTTAAGTTATATGTCTTTTTGTTATTCAGTTATAAGAGTTCTCTATATAGTCTAGATACTAGTCCCTTATCAGATACATAATTTATAAATCTTTTCTCCTGTTCATTAGGTTGTCTTTTAACTTTCTTGTTGGTGTCTTTAGCACAAAACTTTTAATTTTGATGAAGTCCAATTTACCTATTTTTTGTCTTAGTGTCCGAGGTGACAAAGATTTATCTCTATTTTTTCTAAGAATTTTATAGTTTTAGCTCTTATATTTAGGTCTAGGATTCATTTGGGGTTAATTTTGTATCTAGTGTGAGGTAGATATACAACTTCAATTTTTTTGCATGTGGATATCCAGTTGTCCCATAAGTATCATTTGTTAAAAACCCTATTCTGGTAGTGCCCTTCTACTTACCAGATGGGATGCTGTGTGATTCATGAATCACTTAATAAAGCCAATGAGATCTGCAAAACAAACAAACTGAAACACACACACACACACAACCAAGCTATTCTTTCCCCCATGGATTGTCTTGGCACCCTTGTCAAAAATCAGTCGACTGCAAATCTGAGGTTTATTTATGGACTCTGAATTCTATTCCATTGATCTATATGCCTATCTTTATGCCACTACCACATTGTCTTAATCACTGTTTTTGTTTTTGTTTTTTTTTTAATTAAATTTTGAAATTGTAAAGTCCTCCAAATTTCTTCTATTTATTTGAGAGAGCGAGAATGAGAGAGAGAGTACATGAGAGGGAAGAGGGTCAGAGGGAGAAGCAGACTCCCTGCTGAGCAGGGAGCCCGATGCGGGACTCGATGCCGGGACTCCAGGATCATGACCTGAGCCGAAGGCAGTCGCTTAACCAACTGAGCCACCCAGGCGCCCCAAATTTCTTCTATTTCAAGATATTTTTGGTGTTCTAGGCCTCTTGAGTTTCCATATGAATTTTAGGATCAGTTTGTCAATTTCTGCAAAGAACTGGAATTCTGTCCGCTGGAATTCTGACAGAGATTGCATTGAGTCTGCAGATCAATTGAGGGAATATTACCATTTTAAGAATGTTAAGTCTTTCTATCCATGAACATAGGATGTCTTTCCATTTATTTGGAATTTTAAAATTCAACAATATTCTGTAGTTTTAAGAGTGTAAGTTTTATACTTCTGGGGCATCGGGGTGACAGAGCCAGTTGAGTGTCCAACTCTTGGTTTCAGCTCAGGTCGTGGTCTTGGGGTTGTGGGATCAAGCCCCACATGGGGCTCTGCACTTCGGTGCAGACTCACCTTAGGATTCTCTCTCCCTCTCCCTCTGCCCCTTCCAAGATAAATACATCTTTTAAAAAAGAGTATAAGTTTTACACTTCTGTTGTCAAAGTTATTCATTTCATTCCTTTTGGTGTTATTGTAAATGAATTTTTTTAAATTTTATTTTCAGATTGTGCATTGCAAGTGTACAGAAATACAACTGGTTTTTGTATATTAATCCTGTATCCTGCAACCTTGTTGAACTTGTTATCAGTTCTAATAATTCTCTTTTTTTAAAGATTTATTTATTTATTTGAGAGAGAGAGGGCAGGGGGCAGGGACAGAGGTAGAGGAAGTCTTAAGCAGGCTCCACACTAAACATGGAGCCTGACATGGGGCTCAATCTCATGACACTGAGGTTACGACCTGAGCCAAAACCAAGTCAGGTGCTTAACCAACTGCATCACCCAGGACCCCCCTAATAATTCTTTTCAAAAAACACTATATTAAAAATAGAAGTTAGGAAATCTTCCTCAACCCACCTCATTCCAAAAGTTCAGAGAACTAATTTCACATAAAGAAAAAAATTAAAAATCCCACCCAAAGTGTAAGAAAAATACAAAAAGAGAATAAGAAGCAGAATAACATCCATACAGACAATAAGTGAAACTATACCAACTATTCCAAGTCAAGAAAAAAGAAATTACAAAAATCATAATTAGAAAAACTCAGAAGTGAGACAACAGCACTTAGGACAAATTTAGAAATAAAGAAACAATAATTTCAGGTATGAAGACTAATTTAGAAAAAATACAAGAGCAAATCAAATGATGTTCATGAGAAATAAAATGTGAGAAGTACACATAAAGGAGTTCAAAAGAAAATGACAAATATAGGAAATAGTCAAAGGAGTGCCTGAAACTGCAACTCATAACAAGGGAACAGAACAAATACTAGAAACCAAAATTCAAGGAAATTTCCCTGAAATTAGAAAAAGGGGGGGGGGAGTGCAGGAGGGCAGTGATTTGATACTATGTTGCATTAGTCAGGATCCATGTAGGAGAAAGAAACCACAAAGGAATTTGAACAGGAAAGTTTCATATCAGGGATTACTAACTATAACAGGAGGTTGGAATAACGGAGGAATGGCCAGTAAAGACTAAAAGGAACTTTAAAGAATGCAGGGCAAAATCTCTACACCCAGGTCTGAGACAGAGGTACCAAGAAAAGGTCCTCCTTCCTCAGAACTGATGCCAAGACCTTGGAAGGTGACACAGCTGTGACTCACTGGATGGTGGAGAAGTTTGCTGAAGCTGAAACCACCCAAGGGAATGCCAAGGGAAGTTTTCCATGGGTACTGCCCTGTGCTGCTGACCACCAGGCTCTGCTGGAGCTGAGAGCTCCATGCAAGGCAGGCACTGCATAGGCTTATGCATGAGGCACGCTAGAGTCAAGAAGAGAAACCCCTTCCTCCTCCAGTCCCCCGACAGCACGCTCTACTGACAAAGTTTAACTCTCAAAGGAGAAATAGCTCTGGGGTGCAGCTCCATTATTGCAGAGCAGACAGTGAAGATGGTTTTGGAAGCCGAGAATCAATAGATGAGTAACTGGTGCATATATGTTAAAAAAGAATACAATATGCTTGAGAAAACTGACTCAGAATGAGCAACACCAAGACATATTTTAGTAAATTGACTGGATATTAAGGGAGGGGGAATCCTTTAATAATCGAAGTGAAGAAGAACAAGTGACTTACAAGGGAAAGAAAATTAGATTATCATCAGATTTTTCAACAGCACTTCTTTGTATCCGAAAAAAAATGGTGTGAGCTATCTAAGGCAGAAGTGTGAGCCAAGGAATTTATATTCAAGAAAACTGACTTTCAAGTGTAAAAGGTACACACTGTTATCAGTGTACAAGAACTCAGGGAATACTGTTCCCATGAGCACTTCCTGAAGAATTTACTAGAGAACAAGACTCAGACTGCCAAAATTACTAGCTACATCAGCATAAGAACTAGCAGACAGCATTAAATACATAGTAACTGGTAGAACCAAAACTATATGAGGCTTAAAAGGCAGAGAATATGGTATATGAAGAGTATAAGCTCTATTGATGTAGCTACAGAACAGCTATAAACATTGGGGTACAAACTTTTTTTTTTTTTTAATATGGAACACTTCACGAATTTGTGTGTCATCCTTGTGTAGAGGCCATGCTAATCTTCTCAGTATCATTCCAGTTTTATTCTGTGTCCTGCTGGAGCGAGCATGAGAACTTTTAAACTCTTCTCAGTTATCATTCTGCTGGTAGCAGCATTAGTACTGATATTCCCTGTTGTGTGTGTAATGTTGCCTAAAACAAATGAGTAATTATGAGCTATTTTAACTATCGTCCCCTGTGTCCTAAAATCAGGATGCTCAGTGTGGAAGAAAGAAGAGACAGCTGTAATTTTTTAAAAGATTTAAATAAAAAATCCATAGTCCTGAAATTTAATTGGAAAAACAGTATGAACTTGTGAGGTATTTAATCTATCATTCTATCTATACCTAAGAGCTCTGTCCATTCAAAATGCCTGGAAACAAGGACAATTCATAGCAGTGAGCATCCCTGGAGTCCACATTGTGGTCACAAAAGGCCATTTCCCACTAAAAGTCAGGGCTGTACGGAGAAATGACTGACAGCAGGAGGAGAAAATGTACAAAAGGCGTCTGGACCATCCTGACATAAATAGAGGCATGCAAGCCACCATGGATAGGCTATATGTAGACTAGGGTAATGTCAAAAGAACCCAGAAGCCAACCCACAGGGGTTCCCACTGACCAAAGATAGGACAATTTGAGCTTTGAACATTGTAATAATTGCAACAAATTCAAACTCATCAAATTTATTTAAATCTGTGAGTTCATGACGATACTGAAAAAATGAACTTGGTCACCTGCAGAGGATAATAAGGAGCTTATTATTCTGCAAACTGATAAATATAGGGAATAAAGGAAGCATTTATCCTGCCTCTTCTACATGAGCTATACCACTGGGTAACCTCATGGTAGATGAGAGGAAGCATCTGTTTATAAAGAAATCCAGCAAATAATTGAAAAAGAAATGATGGAATTAAAATATCATCATTTGGTAGTGGTGGCAGCTGTGGTTCTTTTCATTACCTCATGTAGAACACTGGAACAGTCTCATCAACGATGCCATCATCTGTTTAACACTCTCAAGACATTTTCTCAAAGCCTATTTACTTATAAATTGTGTGGAATCACAAAATTAATAAGCAATAAAATGTGAATCATAGCACAATGAAAACAATATATGTCACCACCCTTAAAACTAATGATGTAATGTATGGGGATTAACATAAAAATTAAAAAAAAAAAATTAAAAAAAAAAATTTAAAAAAAAAAATATATGTCACCACCTTGAATCCCCAGTGAATTAATGAATCTAGGAACTGAGCATCCGTAGCTACAAACACCACAAAGGGAGCGGCAGCCTGACATTACGTGGCCCCTGATGAAGGAAGGATAGGAAGGATAGGAAGGAAGGATACCGAGTCAAGCTTCTAGATCCAGCGGACAATGAGCAGCAAATACAAAGGGCAGCAGAGCATATGGAACTGTCCCAGGAGCGGGCAGCAAACAAACCCCAGACAGTGGGAAACGCTACAGTCCAAGGGCTTGGATTCTTCAACAGATAAAATGAAAGGAAAGGAGAGGGATAAGAGGAGACTCTGAAGATTAAAGAGAGGTAAAGATGTATTTTTAAAAGTGGGCAAGACTGGGGTGCCTGGTTGGCACAGTCAGTTAAACATCCAAGTCTTGGTTTTGGCTTAGGGTCATGAGATCAAGCCCTGGGTCAGGCTCCACACTCAGCGAGGACTCTGCTTGAGATTCTGTCTCCCTCTCCCCCTGCCTCTCCCGCTCATGCGCTCGCTCGCTCTCTCAAATAAATAAATCTTAAAAAAAAAAAGTGGGCAAGACTGAACCATAGCTTCTAGAGATGCACACTTGGATGCTGAAACTATAAAGAAACACAAGGGGGGCGCCTGGGTGGCTCAGATGGTTAAGCATCTGCCTTCGGCTCAGGTCATGGCCCCAGCGTCCTGGGATCGAGCCCCACATCGGGCTCCTGGCTCAGTCGGGAGTCTGCTTCTCCCTCTCCCTCTGCCTCTCCCACTGCTCATGCTCTCTCTCTCTCTCTCTCTGTATCTCTGTGTCTCAAATGAATAAATAAAATCTTTAAAAAAAAAAAGAAACACAAGGAAGTGGTTACTATAAAAACCAGGCAGTGGTTACTCTTGGTGGTGGGGGTCAGGGGGGACATGACTGTGATTAGGCCCAGGAACGTGGGGGAGCTGCTGGGGTGGCTGCAACATTCCACCTCTTGTGTTACAAGAGCATTTAGGGTGCTTGCCTTACAATACTTCATTAAGCTCTACCTTTGTTTTGCATATTTCTATATCTCTATTTCAAAAGAGTTTTAAGTAAAAAGATTTTTTAAGTAAAAAGATTTAAAAAGGAATGTTGGGGTGCCTGGGTGTTGCAGTTAAGCGACCTGGCTTGGTTTTGGCTGGGGTCGTGATCTCAGGATCATGAGATGGAATAAAGCGACAGGCTCGCACTGAGCACAGAGTCTGCTTAAGACTCTCTCTCCCTCTCCCTCTGCCCCTCCCTCCTGCTCTCTCTCTCCCAAATAAATAAATCTTTAAAAAAATAATAAATAAAAAGGAATGTTAAAAAAATTGATGCACATGTCACTTAACACCATGGTACAAACAGCACACTTCAGGAAATCTTGAGCTTTTCCAAAAGCCTGGCTATTGAGAGGCAATAGAAGCCACCTTGCCACAGGAAAGTCTCTCTCTGAAGACCTCTGTGCCCATTTGGACTGGGTGGACTTCATGGTGGGGGTAGGGAAGAGTACAGCAGGAAAGTGAGGCCTGTACTGGACAGCCTGAGGACACAATGGGCAGCCAGTGAACGCAGTGTGGATGGGGTGGCGCGTGGAGGTGGGGTTTCCTATCTAAATACATCCTAAGCACTGCCTAGCATATGCAGCTGAAACGCAAGACCCTGTCTCAACCATAGCATCTCCTAGGTGGCCCGCCGGGCCCCTGGCCAGTGGGGATGGCTGGAGATGTCACAACCAGCTTAAAGGCCTGAGGCACATGGAGACCTGCAGAACAGTGTCTCGGAGGCAGGAACCACTATTGTGGTCCAGCTGTCAACTCCTTTATGTCAGAACTACACCCCCATCCGGGTAGACATGCCTGTACTCTATGATTCTGTCCTCCCAGTCATAGCTGATTGGACCAGAGAGGGACACCCTACGCTGGAGGTAGTAGACCCGGGCAGTTTGCTGTCCAGCCTCTATGTCCCCTCCCACTCGTAGTAGCACCTCAAATTTCTTTTCAGACACCTCCCTTCTCCCATGTGGTCAGGGTAGGATCACCTCATCTCCAGTTTAAGCTTAGATTAAACCAATAAAATATCCCTATCTCCAGGTGTTCAAGGAGGGGTTAGGAGTCCAGGCACAGGCCAATCACTGAATGTCATTCCCTTGGCCCGTGATTGGTTGAGAGAGGGGCACCTGACCCAGGCTGGTCCAATTAGAATGAACCTTACAACTGCTGTAGGGAGTGATGAAAGCCCCGGAGTCCCTCACTTCCGTGCGACCTGCAGTGAGGATCAAAGGTGTAGGACTGCTACAGCTTCTCTTGATCTTGAGGGAAGGTGCCCTGAGAATAAAGCCAGAACTCAAAAGTGTGCAGAGCCATGGACATTGCAGAGAAATGGAGCAAGTTCCTTTCTTTCTTTTTCTTTCTTTTTTTTTAAAGATTTTATTTGAGAGAGAGAGAGCACGTGCATGTGTGCACAAGCAGGGGGAGGAGCAGGGAGGGGGAAGACGGAGGGGGAAAGAATCTCAAGCAGACTCCCCGCTGAGCGTGGAGCCCAACACCAAGAGATCATGACCTGAGCCGAAACCAAGAGTCAGGTGCTTAACCAACTGAGCCACCCAGGCGCCCCATGGAGCAAGTTTTCTGACGACATTCTGAGCCTCTGGAGGCCAGTTTAGTCATTCCTCTGGATTTTATTACATGAACCAATATTCCCCCCTTCCTTTTTTTTTCTTTTCTTTAAATTGAGCAAGTTTGCAACAGGTTTCCCACACTTGCAACTGGAGGTATATTAGGAATGTTATAGCTGCAAGTAACAAAATGCTACTAACAATGACTTAAACAAATACGGGTATACTTTTTGCGCAAAACAAGAATTCCAAAAGATGATGGCCTAGGACCGCTCACGTAGCTCAGCAATGTCATGCGCACACACAAATGCATGTAAAGGTCATGGCACCTGAATAAGGCCTGGATTGTACCAATGTCAATTCCTGGTTTAGATATTATACTAAAGTTAAGAGAGATGTTAGCACTGGTGGAACTGGGTGAAAGGTACACAGGGTCGCTACTATTTTTGCAACTACTTCTATAGTGGAATCTAAAATTATCTCAAAATTAAATGTTATTTTTTTTAAGATTTTATTTATTTATTTATTAGAGAGCGAGCGAGAGAGAAACAGCATGAGAGAGGAGAGGGTCAGAGGGAGAAGCAGGCTCCCCGCTGAGCCGGGAGCCCGACATGGGATTCGATCCCAGCACCCTGGGATCATGACCTGAGCTGAAGGCAGTCGCTTAACCAACTGAGCCACCCAGGCGCCCTATTTATTTATTTTTTAAAGATTTTATTTATTTGACAGAGACACAGCGAGAGAGGGAACACAAGCAAGGAGGAGTGGGAGAGGGAGTAGCAGGCTTCCCGCAGAGCAGGGAGCCCGATGCAGGGCTCAATCCCAGGACCCCAGGACCATGACCTGAGCCGAAGGCAGACTGAGCCACCCAGGCGCCCCAAAATTAAATGTTTTTTAAAGAAGATATGTAAGGGCTTGATAAGTCTGCATATGATTTCAGGGCTTCCTATTGCCCTGATGCTCATCTAGCTCCTAGGGGTTAGGAGGCTGGGGCAGCATTCACGAGTCCCCTGCCCTTCACAATTCCACATTTCAGCAGCATCACCAGGCCCTCCCTATTACGCTGCTTCAATTTCTCAGTGAGATTGAGGACAGAACAAGACAGCTCACAGAGAGAGGCTAGCATACATGCAATTGTGTTCTATATTTCTGGAGGATGGGGAGGGCATGTGCATGCATATGTGCGTGCACACACACACGCACACACACACACCCCCTTACTCTGGCAACAACCTGGGACTCACAGTGCCACAATGACAGCCCTTGTCTAAGAGCTCCTGGGTGTCTCCTACCAGACAGAATTCATTTACCACTCTGGGACATACAGTCTTGGCCTTTCAAAAGTCATCTTCTTGTTCCAAACCCACCCATTTCAGATGAATAACTCGATTTGTATAGGAAATTAACCATCTTGACTGTTCTAAGTTCCCCCCAAGTCCATTGATGTCAACACCCCAGGACCCAGGCTTTGCCTTTGTCTAAAATAACACTGTTGAGCTTCAGGGTCCAACACCATTTCCTCAGCACCCTGGTGCACTGCTGCCCTCTGCTGGTAACTTCTAGGTAGTACTTAAAAATCGAAAAAAAGCAATGGTCCCAGCAGAGCAATGAGTCAGGGACAAGAACAAGAAAAGTCACAAAAGAAGAAACGCAATTGGATAATCAGCATATGAAAAGTATTAACCCTCACTGGTAATTAAAGAAATGCAAACCACAACATCAAAGAGATACTATTCCCCCTGAATCAGATTGGCTCTAATGGAAAACAATGGCAACGTCTAATGCAGTCCAGGGCTTATCACAAAACGAGGCAAACACAGAAAGTGCTCAAACCCAGCAGAGCACCCTCTGGAACCCACTAGGGCTCGGACATCCAGGCACCCTGTGGTGAAACCCTGGCTTGCATCACTGGGAGGAGTGTAAGTCAGCAGACCCTTCAGTGGGAGCTTGGGTCTATGCAGAAATGACCTTAAAATTCCAACTACTCTGGGGTATCTGGGTGGCTCAGTTGGTTAAGAAGCGTCTGCCTTCAGCTCAGGTCCTGATCTTAGGGTCCTGGGATCAAGCCCCATGTCAGGCTCCATGCTCAAGCGGGAGTCTGTTTCTCCCTCTCCCTCTGCCTTCCCCCAACTTGTGCATGTGCTCTCTCTCAAATAAATACATAAAAATCTTTTTTAAAATTCCAACTACTCTGAATCTCAAACGTTCCACCTCTAGGGATTTCTCCTAAAGAAGTTATCAGACACAGACAACTGAGTGAAGAAATTATAACCAGAAGCCAATCTTCAAACTGCCATGTTCTCAGGCAAAATGCCTTCATTCTTCTCCCAGAAGTCAAACAGGAAGCCATTTCAAAATTTAAAACTAAAAGAAAAAAAAATTAGAACGAAGCCTGTGGTTCCTTCGAAGCTGACCTCCAAGAGGCTGTCTTCATTGCTTGAAACCTTTCCCCTCCTTTCTTTCCACACCCACAGCAATGGGGCCGGATTTTACCCATTTCACACCTTTATTGTCTATCTCCCCACAAGAACAAAAGCTCCATGAAGTCAGAGGTATCATCTGGTTCCTTCATGACGCTTAGAACATGCCTGACACACTGTAGACCAACAATACAGCTACAGCATGGAGGGACTGATCCAGGTGGATGAGACAACACCCCACCATCCCAAAATGCTAGATGAAGGTGACAACTGTCGAAGACAAAGGACTGATATCTGTGTTAGAGATCTGTAAACCTCCACATGAATAAGAATATTTTTTCACATAAATAAAATACTGGGAGACCAGTTGTCCAATGACTGTACAAATTGATACACCTACATCATGGAATTCAAACTAGGGCACACCACTGTCCTTGCTGACATCTATTTCAGTTAGCTAATGCTGAGTAACAAGCTACCCCCAGCCTGAAGCTTAAATATTAGCAGCAGTTACAGGCAGTAACCAACATGATAGTTCCAACTTAAGATTTTTTTACTTTACCATGGTGCAAAAACAAGACACATTTGGTGGAAACTGTACTTCAAATTTGGAATTTGGATCTTTTCCCAGGCTCGCAAGGTGCAGTACGATCCTCTCGTGATGCTGCAGCTCCCCGCCAGCCACATGATCAGGGGGGTCAACAACGGATACACACAACCATTGTTTGTCACTTTCGGTATTAATGAATTACATGACATAGTCAACACTTTATTATAAAATGGGCTTTGCTGGGGCGCCTGGGTGGCTCAGTCGTTGAGCGTCTGCCTTCGGCTCAGGTCGTGATCCCAGGGTCCTGGGATCGAGCCCCGCATCGGGCTCCCTGCTCGGCGGGAAGCCTGCTTCTCCCTCTGCCACTCCCCCTGCTTGTGTTCCCTCTCTCGCTGTGTCTCTCTCTTCAAATAAATAAATGGAATCTTTAAAAAATAAAATAAAATAAAATAAAATGGGCTTTGCGTCAGATGATTTTGCCCCACTGTAGGCTAGTGTGAGTGTTCTCAGCATGTTTAAGGTGGGCTAGGCTAAGCTATGGTGTTTGATAGGTGTTTTAAATGCATTTTCAATTTATATTTTCAACTTACAATGGGTTTATCAGGACACAACCTCATCATAAGTCAAGGAAGAGCTGTACTGTATTTTGCTCACCGGTCTGCAGTCTGTGAGGGTTTGGCAAGAGCTTGTCTCTGCACCATTTGGTACCAGCCTCAAAGCTGGGCACTGGAATTACCTTAAGGCTTGCTCATTCTCAGGTAGCACTGTACTGTGAAGACTCTTTGGGCATCTGTCTCTCCCTTCTTCCCTCCCCCCTCCTGCCCCTGCCCCTCCAGGTGATCTCTCCAGCATGAGATCTCTCAGCAAAGCCAAGGGATTCCAAGGCATGCATCCCAAGAAAGAGCTTGGATTTTCGTATGCTGAGTATCACCTTCCTAATCTAGCCTGTCATTCAGCATCACTCCTGCCACATTCTATTCAATATTCAAGGGGTGGGGGAATCAGGCTCTACCTTTTGCGGGAGGAGTATCAAAGAATTTGTAGACATACTTTAAAACCACTACAATATGGAAAGATGTTCACAATCTATTAAGGGAAAAGAACAAATTATAGAATAATATGAACAGCCTGGGAGAGCAAGAACCTCTTTGCTGTCTCTGCATTCTCAGTCCTGGAGCCTGAACCTGGCCACCCCCAGCCTCCCAGAGGTACAGCCATGCCTTAATTTCAGATGTAGCCGGAGTCAGATCTGGATATAAATCCCAGTTCTGGCACATAGTAACTCAGAGCTGTTTCCCCAGTAGTAAAACCAGTTACAATAGTACTTACCTTACAGCTCTTGTGAGGATCCAATGAGCCACCCATTAGAAGTGCTTAACCCAGCACACAGTAGGTGCTCGGGTACTAGCGGCTCCCCCTGGACAAGCCTAGACCGGCGCAGGCCTCCACACCGGGGGCCAAGATCCCGCTGACCGGTTGCTGGCAGTGACAGGATGCCAGTCCACGTCCACTAGCGCCCCACAACAGCGGAGTGTGGCCTCCACCTTCTGGAGCTCCAGGCAACTGCAGCAGCCTCCATCCGCCCACGCCCGCACCAGGCTGCGCCTCTGCCGGGTCCCGTGGCCTTCCGGGCTGGGGAAGGCTTTCCTTCCACGGAGCACCATGGAGGCGTGAGAAGGGAGCACAGCCCCTGCTCTCAAGAAGCTCACAGTCTAGTAGGGGGGCAAATAAATTATAAAGGACTGTAATGCAGGAAATAGGTGGGAACACCATAAAAGGTGTAGGGTACCAAATGGTGCCGCTGGGGGTTATCCCCGGCAACGGGAGCTTTCGTAGATGAGCGTTTGCCAGGTGGACAGGGGCAGGGGAGGCAAGAAACGCAGACGGAGCAAACTGCACGAACGTAAAGAGGCCCAGTGGTGCAGATGGCCATGGCGCTTTCTGAACCACAGGAGCTCAGGGAGACTGGAGCATATGCGGTGAGAAGTGGAGGGACCTGTGACAGGGTCTGAGTCCACGGCACGACAGGCTTCTCAAGACCAGACAGAAACCTGGACTTTGGGGAGGGGAAGCCACTGCAGTTTGAAAGATCACGAGGGAGGCATCGGGAGGCTGGACTGTTGGCAGGGGAGGCTGCTGCCGCACAGCAGGGAAGCACGGAGAGGCGGAAATTTATGTTCTCCCAAAAATGTGTTGAAGCCCTAACCCTAATGTGACCATACTTGGGGATAGGCTTTAAAGAGGTAATTAAGGTTAAATGAACTCATAAAAGTGGGGTCCTAATCCAGTACGACCGGAATCCTTATAGGAAGAGACGGACACCAGGGATGCACACGCACAGAGGAAAGGCCATGTGAGGCCCCAGTGAGGTGACCATCTGCCAGCCCAGGAGAGAGGCCTCAGGAGACATCAAGTTTGCTAACACCTTGATCTTGGACTTCCAGCCTCCAGAACTGTGAGGAAATAAACTTCTTTTGTTTAAGCCCCTAGTCTGTGGTATTTTGTTATGCCAGCCCTACAAAACAGTACACTTGGCAACTGGTGGGTGCCATTTACTATCTGAGTAGAGCTGGAAAACAGCATGTAGAGATGCCCACCTCAGCTGCTGACTACACATGTTGGCAGAATGAGTGGAGAGAGATTTGGGTATTATGAATAGAAGTGGAACCATGAGAGTGAATCACAGAACCTATGGAGAATGTATAGAAATAAAATAAGAAGGTCACCATAGGGGCACCTGGGTGGCTCAGTTGGTTAAACGTCTGCCTTCAGCTCAGGTCATGATCCCAGGGTCCTCGGATTGAGTACTGCATCAGGCTTCCTGCTCAGTGGGGAGCCTACTTCTCCCTCTCTCGCCCCCTCCTCCCTGCTACTGCACTCTCACTCTCTCTCTCTCTCTAGCTCTCTAGCTCTCTCTCAAATAAAATCTTGAAAGGAAAAAAAAAAGGTCATGATGGAACCCTAGCAAATGCCTACTACTAAGACTCTAATGGAAGAGATGCCCCTGAAGAAATTTTAGAAGAGGCAGGGGAACACAAGGCGAATCTAGAGATTGGGACCATGAAAACTAAAATAACACTTAAATAAGTGGGCTCAACAGTGCCAACTATAACATAAAGATGAAGGCAGATAGGGGTGCCTGGGAGGCAGTCAGGTAAGCGTCAGACTCTTGATTTCGGCTCAGATCATATTTAGGCGTGAGAAAGGAAGTAGAGACAGAAAGGGTAGACAACGCTAGAGCTTGATTGTAAAAAAGAGAAAAAAGGTGGTGGCTCTGGACATCAGGTTCAGGGAGAGTTAAAGTACACAATTTCTTATCACACGCAGCAGTTAGTGGGGAGCGACAGAGGCAGAAAACTCCGCGGACAGGAGACGCAGATCGACATGGCACGGTTGACGAATTACTCACACAGAAGGGATACCTTTTCCACTTCGAAAGGAACAAAGCAGGTAAGGCTGGAAGCAGATGATTCCGTAGGTGGAGAAAACCTAGTGTTCTTTTCACTACGAAGCAGGAAATCCAGTCATCGCCGAGTGAGGGGTGAGGCACACCACTTTGAGAGAACAGTGAAACTAGACCAGCTGTAGGCGGTGAGCACACACTACCTCGGGGCAGACGATGGGATGGCCCAACAGCTCTGAGGACCCGGTTGGGTTTAGAGACAACAGATACAAGAGACGTATAGTGGCACCACCCTGCAGTCGTGGGCCTTCTCCAGCAGCAATAGGAGGTGCTGGAGGAGTTCCCAATCTCTCTTGGTTTTCCTTGTTTCTCTGCCCATTCTAAAATTTCTTTAGGGGTGAGGGGCACCTGACTGGCTCAGCTGGTAGAGCACACGACTTGATCTCAGGGTGATGAGGTCAAGCCCCACATTGGGCATGGAGCCTACTTAATAAAATAAATTTTAAAAAAACAACAACAAAAAGAATTATGGGGCGCCTGGGTGGCTCAGTCAGTTGAGTGTCCGACTCTTGATTTCAGCTCAGGTCAGGATCTCATGGTAGTGGGATCGAGCCCCGCATTGGGCTCCAAGCTCAGCGGGGAGTCTGCTTGGGATCCTCTCTCCCTCTCTCTCAAATACATCTTTAAAAATAGATAAATAAAAATAAAATTTCTTCAGGGGCATCTCTCTTCTTTTAGAGTCAAGCTGGAGGTGTTTGCCAGAGTTCCATTGTGACCTTCCTATACTACTTATGTATGTTCTCCACAGGTTCTATAATTCACTCCCATGGTTCCACGCCATTTCCTGTGAAACTGAAAATCTGGAAAGGCAAGTAACTAGATGAATCTCTGACTAGGGAAAAGCAATGAAAGGACAGGCATAAATGACCCCAAAAAGAGTTGGGCCACACCCTATCTTTCCCTTCTCCATCACTTACTTCCTTGTTTTATCCTTAACTAAGAACAACAGTTCTCGGGCGCCTGGGTGGCTCAGTCGTTAAGCATCTGCCTTCGGCTCAGGTCATGATCCCAGGGTCCTGGGATCGAGTCCCGCATCGGGCTCCCTGCTCAGTGGGAAGCCTGCTTCTCCCTCTCCCACTCCCCCTGCTTGTGTTCCTGTTCTTGCTGTCTCTCTCTGTCATATAAATAAATAAAATCTTAAAAAAAAAAAAAAGAACAACAGTTCTCATCCCAAAAAAACATTCCCTTTATATAATGAACACCTTTACTGTCCTGACGTCAAGTCATAGCTAACCTGCCTAACAGACATAAGTTTAAAAGATCCATTTAATATCCTCAGGGTAATGTAATGGAGATGCAAAGTGAAATTTATACTAAAAAATAGATTTCAATCTGTAAGTCTCAAGCATAACTACAAGAAAAGACTTACTGAAGCGATCAGATGCTCATGGCTGTATGCAGAATCCCCAGGAAGACACAGGTACGATCACAGAATGATCAAAGCATGCTATTACTTGAAACTCAAGTACATATATGACAGCCCTCAGGTCCAGTACAAATCAATCAATTGCTGCATTTCAAAAAAGTGTTTGAAGTCTCAGGCTGTTAGAATAATGACTCTAAGAACTGGAACGTGATTTGGCTTCCAGCAACCCGGCTCTGACTACCTTCCTAATGTTACCCAAGTAGGAACCAGAATGCCTCTCATTTGGACAGACAATAAAGACCAGAGGACTTCAGAAAGCAAACAGCTTAAAGAAGGTGGCTAGAGGCACTGCTCCCTAGCTAATGCTGCTTAATGCTGCAGTGTCTCCTTCCTAAGATGCTGCCCTACTGATGAGGACCCCTCTTCTGAACACTGGAAGTAAAACACCTGTGCATATTTCAGACAGCCCAGCCGTCAGAACATGGAGCCTGACATGGCAGATGGGGAACCCAACAGAGCAATGAACATCCCAGCTGTTCCCACAATTCCTAGCCCCAGCCCCATCCACCCTGATTCCTTACAAAGTGGCTAAGTGGGTTTGGGGAGCAGAGACTGTGGTGTGTTGGGTGTCAGTTAAAAGCAAGATGAGCCCTCAGAGGAACAAGCAGGTAAAAGGATGCCAAAGGTCCGTCTGGGGAGCAGACTAACTTTAGTATATGTGCTGCTTAAGCGAGCACGTGGGGAGCCGACTCTAAACTAGACTGTAACACAGAGAAGATGGCAGGATGTACGAGCCGGGAGACCTAGGAGTCTGTTTGCACTTGCAGTGAGAGTACTTTGAGTCTCTGAGTCCCCTTTTCTCATACGTAAAGCAAGAACTGTAGTAATACTTACCCTTACAGCCTGAGGAGATTGTTTGAGTGGATGGGATTCAGTGGCTTATTATACATGAAGACACTTTATAGAGCACTTCACAAATGTGTTCTTAGTACTGCCATTACTATTTTTAAGGAAGCAAGCAGCAGAACCATAAAGAAGATGAACCTAAAGCTCCTCAGGGCCCTGGGGCAGTCAAACAAATGGTCACACATTTCACACAAGTCAAGCCAGGCTTCCTAGTCTGCTCCCCAGTGCGAAAGATAAGGATGAAAAACCACTTGCCAAGAGTGAGAGTGCCTGTTTTAGGTCTAGAAAGTATAGCTGTAAAAACCTACAAGGCTGGGAGGTGTTTTTGAGAAATAGATAATGTTTCCAAAAATTTCCTCAAAGTGTATTCCACTAGATAGTGGATAGTTCCACAAGAAGAATTTGGTGGTGAAATCAGTGTGGGAATAGGCTTCCTCACCCAGGCCTTTTCTGAGACCTTAAAATGAATTTCCAATGAGGATGTGGGATGTAGGATGTGTGAAATTTATTTAACAACAGAACCCCTTTTCCACAGAGCATCTGTCAAGGGGTTTCATGAAACATAATTTGGGAATTAAACTCTCCAGGTGGGCATAAGGTTATATGGGCACACGGACCCGGTGAAAAGGGAAACAATACTTTGTTGACATTCAATCCACAGTCAACACCTGCCGGAGAGTCTGGAAAAAGGAGAAACCCGTTTTTTATCCATGGAACAGAAAGAGTGTCACATTTTCCCTGAACCACCCTAATCCCAGACCCTCCAGATCCACCAGCTACACAACCCCGCACTCCACAGTCACATACATTAAATCTACACTTTTATTTCTTGTTCTAAAATGTGCTTTTTCTCTCATTGAACTTTAATATCAGTCCAGGACCTCCACCTCCCCTTAAAAAAAAAAACAACAACACACACACACAAACACACACACCACCCTCCAACCAGGTGAAAAATCACCGGCGATTAGTTTAACAAATATTGACACGAGGGGGAAAAAAAAGCATGTTGAAATGTATTAGAATCAGAACCTGTACAAAAAAAAAAAAAAAAAAATTAAAATATAACCTGAAACTGTTCAAGTTCAGAAAGGCTAGTCAAGTCCTTTTCTCTTGCCAGGAGAATGCCATCATCAGAGGGCTCTGGGTCATCAGCCAAGAAGGGGTGGAAAGAGAGAGACAGAAGCAGCAGCAGGTCCTTCAGCAGACAGAGGGCCCTCAGCACGACCGTCCCCAGCTTAGACACCGCCAGGAGGGATAAAGGGTCTCGGGAGAGCAAGTGTCGGCGGACAGTTCTGGGCGGCAGCTGGGGCCTTCACACTGAAAACCAGGCTGAGGAGTCAAGGGGGCAGCAGGGCAGGAAGCGTGGCCAGCAAAGAACACCAAACCAGAAGAAACTTCTGCCACCCAGCAGACCCGCAGCACCCTCCACTGGTGCTCAGATACCAGAGGTTAGTCAACCCAGTGCTCCCGACTAATGAGAGATTGGAGCTGGGCTTAAGAGGCTGAAAACCCGCAGGTTTAGTAAACATAGCCCAGCATCACATCCCTCCGTGGCCTGATCGGAGCTGCCAACAAGGGATAAGGCAGGAGAGGGAAAACGAAGCATTTGATACCTGGCTAGAGACCACCTGCACCCGTGTGGGTACTGTGGTACATGGGGCTGGAGGAGGCAGACCCTCCTCCTCACTCAGAGAGGAGCCTCCTTCGCAGTCATCCTGCGGGCCGGCTAAAGCTGCCTCCGGCTTAGGACCAGCCTGACAAAAATGACACAGAGCAAAAGAAAAACTGGGAGGGAGACAAGCCCTTAAACAAAGACAAGAACCTCCTGGAGGGAAGCTGGGCAGTGTCTGACCCTGTTGGGATGGCATCAGTGGAGCCCCTGAGTCTGAAGGAACAACTGGGGGAGGAGAAAGTGGGGGAGAAAGGATTAACGGTTCTTCTGGAACAGTACCAACAGGGTGGGAGGCGCTGGTGAGGGGACGGGCAGGTCTGGAACTCACGGAAGGTAGAGAGGGGAGGAAATAGGCCCTTGGTGTCCCCTCCCCACCTGACCCAGGCCTGGTGAGTACCAGCTGCCCCAGCCGGCCCTAGTGGCGGCTGGAGACCAGACCTTTCACTTTGGACATCTTCTTGGTGGGCTGCCTCTGCTCAGCGTGAGGGGGACACTCCCGTTCCGCCAATTGTTGCTCCATCTCCTGAGCCGAGGAGGCAGCAGTGGCTTTGAGTGTCTTCTTAATGTTGGTAACCTAGAGGGAGACACAGAATTAGTGTGCTGCAAGTGCAGCCTCTAAGTGCCAAAAACTCATTGAAACTTGTTCTCACTGTACTGGGGGCCATCCAGGGAAGAAACCAGAAACCTCGGCAAGAAAATCTGAGATTATCTTGAGAAAGCCAGATGAGGAGAAGCAAGCTGGGGCTACTCGCAGACAATACATGGAAATAAGTCAAGCAAAAAATGGAACTAACGCTTCCTTGGTTGAAAAGAGGGAATAAGCCAGTGGAAGTGGACCATCTGGCAAAGAGGTACAACACAGCAGGTGAGAGAAAATACTGGTTAAAATGGCCTTAGAAACAAAAAGGGGGTCCTAAGAATACTACAGTCAGTTAACCACTGTTCACGTATGAAACTAAAAATGTTTCCACAGGAACTTTGGGAATACAGCTGCATGAGCCTTCCCGACTAAACAACTAGAGGATGAACTTCAGCCAACCAAGTGACAAATGACGAAAACATAGTATCAGGACTGGCAAAACACGATTACACCGGTTTTCAGCACATGTTTCTTTTTTCTTTTTTTTTTTTTTTGAAGATTTTATTTATTTATTTGACAGAGAGATAGACAGAGCCAGAGAGCACAGCAGGGGGAATGGCAGAGGGAGAGGGAGAAGAAGGCTCTGCATTGAGCAGGGAGCCTGATGTGGGGCTCGACCCCAGGCCCCTGAGATCATGACCTGAGCTGAAGGCAGACGCTTAACCATCTGAGCCACCCAGACGCCCCACAGCACACATTTCTTTACTTAACAAAGGAGGGCTCAAAATTACTTAAGCAACTTCTGAACATTTTCCACATCAAAACACACATCCTTGGTATCATCTGTGTACTGTTATTATGAATGTTTGACAATTTTTTGCTTTTCACTTACGTCCAGTGCTGCTACGAACAGTCTTCTATGTTTACCTGTTCGTACTTTTGTGAACAGCACTGGAAGACATATTCTTAGAAGTGAGCTCTCCAGATCAAAGGGTTGGCACATTTTACATTTTTAACAACTATTGCTATCTTGCCTTTTGAAAAGAGATTATACCATCTTGTACTTCTACCAACTGTGCCCTCCTGTGCCTGTTTATATACGCATTCCCCAACACCAGTCCTAAAGGATCTTTTATGCTTTTGCCCCTCAGCCAGCTGAGAGGAAGGAAAACGGGAGGAAAAACACTGAAAGAATAAGAGGAGATAAGGATGCTTCCCCAGTTTGATGACCCCCGTGTTCTCTGGGAAGCAGGCAGCATTTTCTATAAAGAAGGGAGCTGTGAGGGGCAAAAGTTCTCAGCAGTCAGAATTTCAGGAGCTTGAGTAAGAGGCAGTCCTAACACAGAGAAGAAACAATGCTGTGTCTAAGGCCAATACCAGGCTCCTGGAAGAGATCTATCATCTGCAGAATGAGCCTTGGCTAGATTAAAGCTCTTTTATTTCAGTTTTTGTTGTTGTTTTGCGATGTAGAAACAGCCATGCCCTAAACTGCTGTCACCTCAATCAACACTACAACCTTCCTGAAAGGAGCATCAAAAGAGGACAGAGGGCTGGGACAGTGAATACAGAGGGCATCCTAAGTCAAGTGTGGCTTCACCCAGTGTCCTGCCAGCCCAAGACATGCCATCTCAGGGCGCCTGCGTGGCTCAGTCGGGTGAACATCTGCCTTCGGCTGAGGTCATGATCTCAGGATGCTGCTCAGCAGGGAATCTGCTTCCCCCTCTCCCTCTGCCCCTTTGTTCTTGGTAGATTTGTTTTCTTTTCAAATCAACAAACAGCTTTCTATGTACCTTTTGCTGGGGAATGATCAGCATCCTATACTAAGTACCCTGATTATACATTTACTGAATGGAAAACGGACAAGGCTCTGCGTTTTGACCATGCTCCCTCTTGTCTCATAATGGTCTGTTCCAGGTTTTCTAGAAGACTGTTAAGACAGTAGATTGTTTGGGGTTTTTTTTAAGATTTTATTTATTTATTTGAGAGAGCGAGAATGAGAGAGAGAGCACATGAGAGGGGGGGAGGGTCAGAGGGAGAAGGAGACTCCCCACTGAGCAGGGAGCCTGATGCAGGACTCGATCCCAGGACTCCAGGATCATAACCTGAGCCGAAGGCAGTCGCCTTACCAACTGAGCCACCCAGGCGCCCCAAGACAGTAGATTGTTTTAATTGGTGGTGGAGGTGGCCTTGGTCTTTTCCTCAAATTTCTTTCTCTCAAATTTAATCAAATTATTACCGCCACCTGGTGGCAGCATCAGGCTCTGCCTGCAGAGTAACCACAGCTGTGGTTTTCCAAAAGTAGGCCTCTGATAACAAATCCATGTGCACTGGCTCTCTCTTTCTTTGTAATAACCATAATTTAGGAGCCCACACTGTTCTCTAAGTATTGGTCATGCCTCACCATTAGTCAGTGCCTTCTTTCATCAGATGCCATTTGTCACGGAAATAAACTTGAACCATTCAAAATTCTGAAATTAACATCATTCATTTTTGCTAGTGAGCACAATCCAAGCCCCCCACCTACCACACAATTAGCAACAGTCTGGGCACAGTGGGGCCTCCAGCAGTGATCAGGCTCCTCTCCAGCTACCCATCAGGTTAAAGATGGTTTGCTTTACACAGGCTACCCCAGCTCAGTGGGCGCGTTTCACCCCCAAACTTCATTTGTTTCCACAGTTTAATTTATAGGAAAGAATCAATGGATAGGAGAGAGTGGTTGGCCCTTCCTACTTTGCTCAGACATCAATCCCAGGCTCAAAGAAGCCACAATATCCAAGACGAGGATTACACAGCTTCTTAGAGAAGCAGCAGGCTTACTGTCCTAAATGTATTTGTCATTTAGCTAATTAGCTAAATTTTAGCTAGTGCTAAATTAAATGTAGTTCAAACTTCTTTGGCTAGAAGTAGGGTTAAAAATTAAACAATGCACTGAACATTCACAGACTTGTTATGTACATATATGTATGTAGGGATGTGTGTATATCCAAAATAAATGTGTTCTAGTTCATGAAAAGTGGAGTTCAGCAATCCACAGACACAGAAATATTCAGTACAACAAACAATTTGAGCACCTACTATGGGTTAGGCATCTGACAAGGAGCTGGTCTTACAAAGACACTTAAGACAGGTTTTATTCTCAAGGAGTACATATAACAGAGTAATGGAAATCCTCAAATTTCATAAATCCCCCTTTGAAAGGCACATCTACTTTTCTTTTGTTTCTTAAGAATGTTAACTCTGGGTCCCATTCTGCCATATTCCTGGACACACGACTTAGAAAACTCATTAAATACCATGAACACTTCAAGCTCCATCACACTAGGAAAGGACTTCCAATGCTACAGTTTTTAGCTTATGGCTCTGAATTCTGAGGTTGCAAGTGACCAGGCCACAGGCACACGAGCTGCCATTAACCCGAAGGCTAGAACCTGTGTTTTGAGAGGCTAATCGTGTCTGGAACAACCGGGTGTCACTAAAACCATAACAACACACTTTCTTCACTTGCACTTCATCTGCCAAATGTTTCCCCTTCCTTCCTTTTTCAACATGAAATCTATCATGCATGTTAAAAGATCACAACATACATGTGTAGCTTAAAGAATAAAATGCACACAGTGCACCTACCACACAGCTTCAGAAGCAGAGCAGAACCAGGGCCTTGAAACCCTGCCCCACTGCACCCCCCCCCCCCTTTCACCCATCTTCAAGACCCACCCCCAAACTCGTTTCTTTTGCTCTACAGCTGCACAGTACACGTATACCGTGGAATGACAACATTCTCCGCTCTCCGAGCCCGCTCACCCTCCGGCAACCAGGAATCAGAAAGGAGACAGAGAGCATGAAAAGTAAGGACCACATCACCCGCATCTGTACCCCGCTAGCCCAGTGCCTATTAGCGGCTGTGGCACCTACACCAAGAAAATGAAGGCGCAAACAGGGAGACCCTGGAGCAGGTAACAGATGTCCTCCTCCTTACCTCTGCCTCTACCTGCTGCTGAGTTCGGCTGTGGTTCTCCTTGTACTGGTTGGCTCGCAGAACTTGCTGCTCGATGCCTAGCAGAACCGCTTCGCAGCCATCGCACCTACAACGGAGATAACCAGCCCTGAGCCACAGAAAGGCCTGGGAGCTCTCCTCCGGCCTCCAAAACCTCTGTCCCCAACACCCGATAGGGACTTCCTTTAACACCCTGTCTGCCAAGGAAGGCTCTTGCCCTTCACTCCTTCCAAGACCAGTGTTTCTGAATATGTAACACAGGGCACCTGGAGACAAACATGGAGGATGTGGGATAGTTTCCTAGAACACAGCTTGAATGTCAACCTTTGTATCCCATGGGAGAGTTTCACAGAATGTACCCCCAAGGGAATTAGGACAGACTTTACAGGTGGCACGGATTCACCACTTTTCTCAATGGAAAAATGATTTTCTAAAAGCATCCTATTTTTTTAAAGATTTTTAAAAATTTATTTGACAGAGAGAGAGAGAGCACAAGCAGGGGAAGCAGCAGAGGGAGAGGAAGAAGCAGGCTCCCCACTGAGCAGGAAGCCCAATGCGGGGATTGATCCAAGGACCCTGGGATCATGACCTGAGCCAAAGGCAGACGCTTAACCAACTGAGCCACCCAGGCGCCCCTAAAAGCATCCTATTTTAAAAACTGCCCCTTTTCTCAGAAGTTTGTTACTTCCAGGACACCTGGGTGGCTCAGTCAGTTGAGCATCCGGCTCTTGATTTATTTTTTTTTAGATTTAAAGATTTTATTTATTTATTTGACAGAGAGAGAGGCAGCGAGAGAGGGAACACAAGCAAGGGGAGTGAGAGAGGGAGAAGAAGGCTTCCTGCGGAGCAGGGAGCCCGACGCAGAGCTCGATCCCAGGACCTCGGGATCACGACCTGAGCCGAAGGCAGACGCTTAACGACTGAGCCACCCAGGCGCCCCTATTTTTTTTTTTTTTTTTAGATTTATTTATTTGAGACAGAGAGAGAGCACAAGCGGGGAGGAGGGTCAGAGGGAGAGGGAAAAGCAGACCCCCTGCTCAATGCAGTCTGTTTGTCCCTCTACCTCTGCTCCTCCCCCTGCTCACACACACTTAATAAATAAAATCTTTAAAAAAAAGTTTGTTACTTCCTAATTGCCATCCCTCTCATTATTTCATTTCCCCACTTTTTATTTTGAAAATGTTAAAAAAAGTTGAAAGGATAGTACAATGAATACACATTTACCCTCCACCTTAAAGTAATTGCGAACATTCTGTCGTATTTGGAGTACTGCTCTACCCAACAATTTTGTTTCAAATCTAACTCCAGTGCCTCAACAAAAGCTTTAAGAATCTGTACTAGTAAACATCCTGGGATCAGGTTAGGATGGCACCTCTGGGTGGAAACACAGTGAAGCCAGACTCTGGGCATGAAAACAGCATCAGTCATCTCAAAGATGGAGTAAGGCAGCCGACACAGTAGGACTGGAGGCCTAGGTTTGTGTGCCAGGGCACTTTCACGTGAGGGGTGTTTTCTAAGTTTATTTCCTATTTATTCTGATTGAACACTTTTAAATTTTTTGAAAGTTCCTGCCTGTGTCAGATGTTGTAAAGGGAAGGTGTTTGAGGCCATACTTGGGATAGAACCTGGGGTAAGGGGTGGACAGCACATGCCCTGGGGTCCAATAGTAGCTGAAGTGAGGGAAACTTGGCGGGGTCTGGACAGGGGGTCAGGGAGTCAAAGCTGGGCTACTCATGCCTGAAATGTTTCAGTCTATTTTAAAGAAGACAATCTCCCTAACCCTCTGTACAAAGCTTGCCCGCTCTGCTTCATGATTTCCAACAACACCACATGCCTGCCTGGGAACATGCTCTCCTCACCTCCAACTCTCACTAACCCAGGCCTCCTTCAAAACTCAGCTAAAACCTCTTCTCCAACTAGGCCCATCTGGCTTTATAAGCTCCAAATCATTTTAATAACTCCGTAACAAATCCTTGCAGAATGTCCAAAGCTCTTGCAAACATCAAATTCCATTAAAATAGAGAACATGCAAAAAAACAAAAATAAAACAGAGAACATGCAAATGTCCCACTTTTTTTTTTTTTTTTAAGATTTTATTTATTTATTTGACAGAGAGAGACACAGCGAGAGAGGGAACACAAGCAGGAGGAGTGGGAGAGGGAGAAGCAGGCTCCCCACTGAGCAGGGAGCCCAACGCGGGGCTCGATCCCAGGACCCCAGGATCATGACCTGAGCCGAAGGCAGACACTTAACGACTGAGCCATCCAGGCGCCCCACAAATGTCCCACTTCTTTTTATATACCAGAATATGGTTATCAAACAGTCTGTGTGTGCGTCTGTGTTCCAACTTAGAATAACCCACTCCTTCTCTTCACTATCCCTCACAATGTTTTACCAACACTAGCCCAAAGTTACTGAGGCTGAACATGAGTTCTCGTATCCACAGAATCTGATCAACACTAACTTCCTGAGCTTGGTCAAACTCGGAGGCTGAGTTTGCAAAGCACTGGATCCATGTCACATGGCTAGGCTCCAGAGGCTCCACCTGCCAAGCCTGCTATTAAACAGCCCCCCCCGCTGCAGCAGGATGAGAACTATTTTACAACTAAGGCCCTGGGAGGCCTGCAGGGATTCCTGTTGCCACACAGCTCTGGTCACAAATGCAGCCCCACTCCCTGGCTTACTGTCCTAAGGCTCCAGCTCCCAAGCAGCCCCAGCTGATACTGGGAGACAACATTTCCCGAAGCAGAGGCACAGAGGGCACGCCATATGTCCCCCTCCCTAATGAGAGGGGACCCCTCCTTCCTTCAGTCTCACCATTCATGCAAGGTCTTGACAATATTATTGATATCCTTCTTTCGGATGTCACGGCCAATGCAGAAATCCACTTCCAGCAGCTGGTTTCGCTGGTCCAGCTTCCCCTGGATGATGTCAGTGTACACAGCCTCAATGATGAGGTCTTCCAGTTCCCGGAGATTCCTCATCTCCAGGTCCTTCAGCAGCACGGAGTAGGGGATACACTGCAGATAAAGCCAAGTGATATTTACAAAAACCATTGACAAGCGCTAAAGAAAATGCAGGTGTACATCTGTCTCAAGGGTTTGGGAAATGCAGTCTGGTGGTAATTATTAATAACTACGGCAACAAGACATAGATAAATGTGAGCTGTGAGACCTATGGGATTGAAACAAGACCCACAGCATCTAGGAATGCATTCTCCTAGATTCTCTACCTCCTGGACTTCACCCAGCCTTTAGCTTTGATGTTGTGAGGCACTCTTAGTGTCCCAGAAGAGAAAGGGAAATACTCGGTGTGTACCACTCTACCACCTTCTGGAAGCTTGCAGACTTGACATAAAATGCCAGACCATAAAACTCCCACACAATTTCAGACACTGAAGAGAACCGGCTGCCTGCCCAGGAGAGCACAAGCAAAAAAATTTGCAGGCTAACATATCTATGTACAGGTGGCCAGTGGGTACTGCCAACTCAGGGGTCATCCTGAAGTTTACATCTGTTTTCTCAGACTCTTACAATCAATGTCAATTCCCCAACAGCAGTCCCTTATCGGGCTATACCAACACTTTACATTTATCCAAGACAACTCTATATCTAAATATCTAGTTTTCTGGACACATCACTACTAGTTTGGAGGTTAATACAGCAATCAAATCTCAAAAACAGACAGGACAAAGAGGTATACAAACAAGAGAATAACAGCAAACATACCTAGAGGGGTTTTCTATGACTAAAGGTCTGAAACTCAGGGATGTAGATGGGCTTATAATGACAGATTGCAGAAATAAGGAAAAAAGTTACTCCTACTCTTTGCTACACTTGGGAAGTCCATGATCAGGCCAAAAAAAAAAAAGGGTCAAGTCCTCATTTCCTAAGAAAACAGGCCTCCCATCCGAAATGCCAGGCTGAGAATCAGAAATTTGTTATTAGACCAAGGGAAAATGATCTCAGCAACTGAAATGGCAATTCAAGAACAAATCTACATCTCTCAAGCTCAGTCACAGAGGGGAAATGCAAAGGGCAAACCTCTTCCAGTGGCAAAGCCCCACAAAAACTTAGACAGTTATGCTGGGATTGGGCAGAGAGCCAAAATCAACTGTAAATTAACCAAATCTGGATCTTCTTTGTTAATGGCTACGAGAAGCTGGCTGCAAGGCCTCTTCTAAATGGAGTGGGGCAGAGAACTAAGAGATATGCTGCAGTGGTTATCTTACAGAAGGTGAGCGTCTAAAGAGAGCATGTAAGGCAAAAATCTTTATTAAGATAATTAAGCTTGACAATCCCCAGAAGAAGGCAGCATATTAAAAATCTAGCTCTCAGTAAGTCCAATAGAGCAAGTGTTTCCTCCAGCACCGGCACAGTTCACTGTGCACTAAGCAACAGATGAAGTGGTTAACTTGCCTTGAGATGCAAAGTTTTCCCATCTGAAAAACTACCTATCTTGAAACAGCAGTCTCCCTTTGGTACAGCAAAATGCTCACACCAAGTGAGTCACTGCAGCATGCCAGAACTGAGAGCTGCTGATTCACAAGGTCTCCTGGGCATATTCTTCCTGAATGAAATGGTGAATAATTATCTACACTATTTTAATGGTTATCTTTATCTCTGTTGTGCTTTGCCAAGCCAATTTTATGCATTCATGGTATGACTACTACGCACAGCTGGGAGCTCGGGCACCGACACCAGTGAGGAGCAAGACAGGAAGAGGTTCGGCACTGTACCTTCATTCTCGACGCCAAGCTCACGATGGTAAGGTGTTTCAGCTTGTTCTGTTGAGCTGTGCTCAGTTCTGGCAGGCTCTCCTTGTTGGCTGCTCAGTCCCACCCACCACAAAAATCAAGACACAAAATAAAATTAGAATTTCTTTATGGAATAAGCTCACCGACTCCCCACACCGAATCTACTATTGATTCACTGTCATGACTCTGCACTTATTCATGAGGCAAATGTTCCATGAGCACCTCCTGTCTTCTCTGGAAGACCATGTGCTCCTGAAAAGCCAGGCATGAATGCACAAAATGGTAAGACAATCATCTTAATGGAATACTATCTGTGCCCTGTGTGACATTAAACCAAGGTCAGCATGTCTTCACTGGGAATCTGTTATGTGCAATGCACTGTCTTAAGTGATTCAGGGAAGTCAAGGATAGATAAGATGGGGGCGCCTGGGTGACTCAGTCCTTAAGGATCTGCCTTCGGCTCAGGTCATGGTCCCAGGGTCCTGGGATCGAGCCCCGCATCGGGCTCCCTGCTCGGCAGGAAGCCTGCTTCTCCCTCTCCCACTGCCCTTTCTTGTGTTCCCTCTCTCACTGTGTCTCTCTCTGTCAAGTAAATTAAAAAAAAAAAAAAAAAAAAGGATAGATAAGATGGGCCTTGCCAGAGCAGCTGCACTGCACAACCCCAGGGATAATAACCACAGATTTGTGCAACTCGAGGGCCTTGGACTTGTCCTCAGTCTTACAACTGAGTATTCGACAGCTACAGGTGCAAGACAGAACCACCAGAAGAAAGGTACAAACTACCAGGAGCAAGCAAGAGGCTGAGGAGGACAGGGGAGGCAGGAGAGAAAAGGAAAGAACTAGAGAAACGGAGAGAGCAAGTGAGCACGATCACCTTGGGAGGGACAGGAAAGTAAAAGAAAGATGGAGTTTGAGATGAGCCTTAAAGAATGGGCAAAATCTTAGTAATAACAGTAATGATAACAAGAGCAATGGCAGCAGCCGCAGGGCACATGTACACACACAACCCCATCAGTCCTCACAACAACCTCGAAAGATAGATCCAAATGCCTTCAATTCCTTATCCTGGATTCCAAAAAGGTGAATCCAAGCTGACTTTTTTTCTTGGGCATGCTGCTGAAATTTATCTGGTGGCAATTCCTGACCTCAACTGAAGCAGGCTATTAATTCCACTTGTTGTACAACTTCATTTGTTTTGCTGCAAAACTGTGAATGTGTTTTCACTATAGGTGCTGCCCACATCTTGGAGGTATTACATAAAATGGCGTATGCATCATATTACCTCTTTAGAGTCCCCAAAATTCTAAATTCTGAAGCATCTAGCCCAAGGAGTGCAGGTAAAGGATTGTGGACCTCTATTATTACTCCCATCTGATTAATTTGCCAAAGGACACACAAGTAGTGGAAGTGGAGCTAGAATATAATTCAGGCAGTCTGGTTCCAGAGTCTGTGCAATGCTGTCCCTTTAGTGAGGATGGAAACAGAAGACACACTCACTGGAACAAAGCAAAGGTCAGAAAAAACATGTGGCAAACTCTCCAGATGACAGAGCACAGGGTAGGTTCAAGTGACCAGGAGAAAAGAAAGGGAAAAAGAAGCCTGGGATATAGTAGGGAAGGCCCTGGGTCATACCATGAAAGTAAACTACCAGGCCTTTGTCATACCAACAAAAACTAAGGAAGCCAAACAAAAATGGCTTGGGTGGAAGGTAAGATAGTATTTAGACATGCATTCACCTCATTCCTGATACTTAAGATCCTAATATAAAATGATTCAAATAATCAGGGCCCCTGACTGGCTCAGTCAGTGAAGCATGCGACACTTGATCTTGGGGTCGTGAGTTCAAGCCCCACGTTGGATGTGGAGATTACTTAAAAATAAAATCTTTAAAAAAGAAAAAAGAAAAGAAAGAAAGAATCAAATGACCTACAAAACAGAATGGGCTGAATATGGAGTTTTAGATTACAGAATGTTAAAAATGACTACAAAGATGTAAAACATGGATAAATGCCTATGAAATAAGTGAGAGAAGATACAATATCGTATACATAACTGAATGACACCTACTTAATAACAAACACAAAGGGGAAAAGTCCAGCAACATAATGCTGTTAAGTAGTTTAATGGTGATATAACTATGAGTGACTTTGTGTCCTATTTTCCAAATTTTCATCAATATAGTGACATTGTTCTGATAACATTTAAAACACTTAAGTACTGGGGCGCCTGGGTGGCTCAGTCGTTAAGCATCTGCCTTCAGCTCAGGTCATGATCCCAGGGTCCTGGGATCAAGCCCCGCATCAGGCTCCCTGCTCGGCGGGAAGCCTGCTTCTCCCTCTCCCACTCCCCCTGCTGTATTCCCTCTCTCGCTGTCTCTCTCTGTCAAATAAATAAATAAAATCTTTTAAAAAAAACACTTAAGTACTGGGGCGCCTGGGTGGCTCAGTCATTAAGCGTCTGCCTTCGGCTCAGGTCATGATCCCAGGGTCCTGGCTCGAGCCCTGCATCAGGCTCCCTGCTTGGCGGGAAGCCTGCTTCTCCCTCTCCCACTCCCCCTGCTTGTGTTCCCTCTCTCGCTGTGTCTCTCTCTGTCAAATAAATAAATCTTTAAAGAAAAAAAAAAAGAAAACACTTAAGTACTTTACAACTGGGTGTTCTGACACTTCACAACATTCCTAAGTGTTCTACAAACACCAAGCCAGAAGAATCTCATCTGGAAAACAAATAAGGACCATATTTACACATGAGCATAAACATAGTCCCCCTTTTACCCACAGAGAAATAAAGGGTGAGAAGGTAAAGACCTCATGTGAGGTCACCTACAGTGCTCAGTAAAGTGGGAAACAGCCAGGTCAGAAAGTTCCCACCCCACGCTTTCTATCCCAGACCTCAGTGATCCTCATGGAGTCAGTATGTCCAAATAGAGTGACATAATTAAGAAAAGTCTTTGGAAGATTTTAACCAACTCACCTATGTAATCTGGGTATGTTCCATAGGCAAACAGATTCAGCAACTGCAAATATGCAGCATTAGCTCCTTCTGCAAGCTGAGGAGGGAAAAAAAAAATCAAACAGTTCATGAACCAAGCTGTCTACCAATCACTGCAGTGTTCAAGCAAAGGGTGATGATCATGTGCCACAGTTGACTCTTCTACTAGATGGTCCCTGAGGTCCCTTCCAACTCTGATTTTTTGGGAAAAAATAAGTAAGATTTATTTAATTTTAAATTTAATTTTTCTCTCTCAGGAATACACATTTTACACTCCATATAGCATGCCTAAGCAACTGCTTTTGTCACACACACACAAAGCAGTAAGTATTGGGAGCAGTTCAGGTTTTCTTAGAATTTCCTTGCCATTGGGACGGACGCCTGGGTGGCTCAGTCAGTTAAGCATCTGCCTTCAGCTCAGGTCATGATCCCAAGGTCCCAGGATCAAGTCCCACGTTGGGCTCCTTGCTCAGCGGGGAGCCTGCTTCTTCCTCTGCCTGCTGCTCCCCGATTGTGCACTCTCTTTCTCTCTCACAAATAAATAAATAAAATCTTAAAAAAAAAAAAAAAGAACTTCCTTGCTATTAAGACAAAGACTGGAGGGGTACCTAGGTGGCTCAGTCGGTTAAGCATCTGACTCTTGATTTCGGCTCAGGTCATGATCTCAGGGACCTGGGATCAAGCCCCACATTGGACTTCATGCTCAGCGGGGAGTCTGCTTGAGGATTCTCTCTCCCTCTGCCCCTCCCCCTAAAATAAATAAGTCTTTAAAAAACACACACACACGGGGCACCTGGGTGGCTCAGTTGGCTAAGCATCTGCCTTTGGCTCAGGTCATGACCCCAGGGTCCTGGGACTGAGCCCCACATCAGACTCCCTGCTCAGCAGGAGCCTGCTTCTCCCTCTCCTGCTCCCCCTGCTTGTGTTCCCTCTCTCCCTGTGTCTCTCACTGTCAAATAAATAAATAAAATCTTAAAAAAAAAAAAAACACATGCGGGACAAAAAACGAGGACTGGAGCAGCCTTGTGTACACACCGGGTTGGCAGGTACAACACAAGCCACTATCAGTCCAAACTGAATAAAGTGTAGGGTAGGTTCTAAGTTTCAGCACTACATGAACAGTATGAGTGCTGGAAGAGATTAGCACAGCATAAAGTGTGACACAACAGCCCATGTGGGACTGGGAACTACAATATCAGGCAGTCCCAAATAAAAATGTTCATTAAAATTACTTATTCCTTAAAAAGAAAAAATTACTTATTCCTCACTAATGTGGACGGCAAAGAGCCATCTGTAGAAGTAAAACAGAAAGAGATACTGTTCTGCCTGGAACTTCTGTCCTCTGTTGTCAGTTAACTTAACTGGGTGTTTCTTTTACTCACAAATATGTACCCATTACTCTTCCAATTTATCAAACTCCATAAAATAGTATTACCCAAGCAGTATTCTGTGGATGCCAATAGTAATACTACTTAATTTAAACCATCTTTTATTTATTTTTATTTTTTTTATTAACATATAATATATTCTTTGTTTCAGGAGTACAGGTCTGTGATTCATCAGTCTTACACAACTCACAGCGCTCACCATAGGACATACCCTCCCCAATGTCTATCACCCAGCCACCCCATCCCTCCCATCCCCCTCCACTCCATCAACCCTCAGTTTGTTTCCTGAGATTAGGAGTCTCTTATGGTTTGTTTCCCTCTCTGTAAACCATCTTTTAAAAAGAAGTTTCCAAGGTGCACCTGGGTGGCTCAGGTGGTTAAGTGTCTGACTCTTGATTTCAGCTCAGGTCATGATCTCACGGTCATGAGATTGAGCCCCACGTCAGGCTCCACACTGGACATGGAGCCTGCTTAAGATTCTTTCCCTCTCGGGGGCTGGGAGGATGGGTTAGCCTGGTGATGGGTATTAAAGAGGGCACATTCTGCATGGAGCACTGGGTGTTATGCACAAATAATGAATCATGGAACACTACATCAAAAACTAATGATGTAATGTATGGTGATTAACATAACAATAAAAAAATTTTTTTAAAAAAGATTCTTTCCCTCTCCCTCCACCCAACCCCCCCCCCGCTCTCTCTTTAAAATAAATAAATGAATCTTTAAAACAAAAATGTTTCCAGGAACTACATCTATCATTTCAGACCATTGAAAAGCAACTAGGGTTCCCAGCTCACACATGGAAAAAAACAAACCTGGGGAGATAGAGGTGATTTACTCAGCACCCCCACGAGAACTCTGGCTTCCTATTAACCCAGTCTACCTTCTCAGGTTATCAAGAACCTCTTGAGGTCCTAAAACAGACAAGGAAGAGACCATCAAATCTAGCCCCCACTTTTCAGACAGATGATTATAAAATTAAGCCTAAAAGACTATTTTCTTTAGAGCAGATACTCTAAAACTTCTCCCACTGGCCTAAATCAATGTCTTTCTCATTTTAATTTTCATCCATCTCCTCTCAGCCTATCTTCCAAAGTTATGAAACAACCACTTGGCATATTTATTCAGGCTTTTCAGGAACCTGAAGGAACATATTACCCCTTTGTCATCTCTTCTATTGAAAAAATGATGAGCTATCATGCCATAAAAAGACATGGAGGAAATTTAAATGCATATCACTAAGTAAAAGAAGCCAATCTGAAATGGCTACATACTGTACAATTCCAACTATATGACATTCTGGAAAAGTCAAAACTAGGAAGAGGGTAGAAAGATCAATGGTTGCCAGGGATTAAGAGGGAAGGAGGGATGAATAGGTGGAACACAGGATTTTTAGGGCAGTGAAGCTACTCTGTATGATACTGTGATGGAGGACAATGTCATTGTACATTTATCCACACCCACAGAATGTACCACACCAAGAGTGACCCCTAATGTAAATTATGTCTTTGGGTGATAATGACGTGTCAGTGTAGGTTCCACACTGGAGGGGGATATTGGTAATGAGGGAGGCTATCCATGTATGAGGGCAGGGATATATTGGAAATCTCTGTACTTTCCTCTCAATTTTGCTATGAATCTAAAACTGCTCTAAAAAGATAAAACCTATTAAAAAAATAAACCCTAGTTTTTGGGGTTTTTTTAGATTTTATTTATTTATTTGAGAGACAGAAAGAGACAGAGAGAGCACAAGAGGGGGGAGGGTCAGAGGGAGAAGCAGACTCCCCACTGAGCAGGGAGCCTGATGCGGAACTCAATCCCAGGACTCCAGGATCATGACCTGAGCCACCCAGATGCCCAAAATAAACCTAGTTTTAAAAATTTTTCCTCTCCCCGCTCAGCGGGAAGCCTGCTTCTCCCTCTCCCATTCCCCCTGCTTGTGTTCCCTCTCTTGCTATATCTCTCTGCCAAATAAATAAATAAAATCTTTAAAAAAAAATTTAAAAATTAAAAACAAAGGTAAAAATATTTCCTCACAGGATTTCTTTTACATCTCTGGTAAATTTTTACTAAAAGCCTACTGTGTGTCAGACTACATATTAAGTGCTAAGGAAACAATGGGGAGCACAACAGACCTTACCCTTACAGAGCTTAGTCTAGCAAGCAAAGCTGGCATTAAATAAAAATTCATGGGGTGCCTGGGTGGCTCAGTCGGTTAAGCATCCGACTCTTGATTTTGGCTGAGGTCATGATCTCAGGGTTGTGAGATCGAGCCCTACATCGGGCTCCACACTGGGTGCGGAGCCTGCTTAAGATTCTCTCCCCAACCCCCTCTTAAAAAAAAAAAAAAGAAATTCACAATTCAAATGTAAAAGTGGCTCTTTCTGTCTCTGTTTATCACAGGAAGACAAGATGATGCCAGGTCCATACATCAGCAATAGAGGATCATGGGGAACTGCTTCAGTTTCCTAATCAAGAGGAATAAGGAGATGTGCAGCAGCAGGCCCATAACGCGAAGGCCCACACCTCTGTCACAAGGGGCTGATTCACCACCAGGCTGTGGACATGGAGCCAGCAACTGATGGCAAAGGTGTCCTAATGGTCATGAAGTAAAGAACCAGCCAGCGAAAGCAAGCCACTTCCTACATGTGGACCACCATCGACATGAATGTCCAGGCAGCATGGTGCACACGATCCACAAGCACAAGCACCACACTGATCTGTGCATGGCGGCCACCCCCAGAGCTAGCGCCATCCTGGACAGCCAGAGAGAAGCTGTGACGGTAAAGAAGAAGCTGACCCAACCTCCAAGAGCTTCTGAGCACAACCCCCAAAGCAATAAAGATGTTGCCAGACTTTTCAATCAATCAATCAAGGGCGCCTGGGTGGCTCAGTCATTAAGCATCTGCCTTCGGCTCAGGTCATGATCTCAGGGTGCTGGGATCGAGCCCCGCATCGGGCTCCCTGCTCAGCGGGAAGCCTGCTTCTCCCTCTCCCACTCCCCCTGCTTGTTTCCTCTCTCGCTGTGTCTCTCTGTCAAATAAATAAATAAAATCTTAAAAAAAAAAAATCAATATAAAAGTATCAGTCAATATATGTAAAAGTATCCAAAGTGAGACGTAGAGGTTGAAAAGTTTAGGTTGCTCTACATCTCTTTGTTCTACCTGGTCATTCTTCACAAATCTTCTCATTTTTAAGGCACAACAACCACAACTAGATACCCAAAGTTTCAATAACAGCAATCAAAAATAGAAGCAAACAAAGCAAAAAGGACTACTTCCTAGCTTTTCATGTCCAATTTTTTTACACATCCACTTAGTGTAACATTGCCTTTTTCAACAGGCCCAGCTCATGTTCAATAGCAGCATTTTCTGCTTGGTATGTACCTGACCAATCTTTCTTGTCTATATTTGCACTGGAGGTTTTTTGGTCCTTGCAAATGCCTGAAAGTACCTCTGTTAAACATCAGCTATGCTTATACTCTACTTTTCTTATTTATCAGATTCAAGTGGATTTTTCCCCTATCTTTCAAATTATTAGTAACCCAATCTAATTTTACCCCAAGTTGAGATGAAAATATTGACCAGACGGAGCCCAAAACATCATCCTTGCTCTCCTTCCCTCTTCCCCCCCGCCCAATTCCCATCCTCCCTCAACAGCACCCCCCTCACAGGTCCACAATGCTTCAGCACTGAAATTCCTTGGGAACCTGGAGAATCACGGGAAGGTTTAGAACAAAGAAGACAGAGACATTGTTTGGAAACTGCTCTTACCTCCTGCACATTGGCCAGCTCCAGCAGTTCTCCAAAGACATATACTCCAGGAGCCTCCAACACCTGGCTTATGAGAGCAGTGAGGGCTGAGCCACTGGTACCTTTGGCTAGTAAAATAAACTGTTCCAGGAGGTTACTTGAGGGTTTCTGTTCACCTGCCATTCTCTGGCCTTGAGATCTGTCCAAAAGAAAAGTGTTTCAACCATTCTTCCTTCTCCTTTGCAAAGTCTATGCTTATTTATTGCCAGATCAGACATCAGAATACTTTAATTTGATAGTATCCAAAAAAAGAAAAACAGTCCAGATGCTATGACCACTTTGTGAGATGGGCAGGGTTCCACCTAAAGTTAAAGGGATTGTGTCCTTGCTCAGAAGTTTGAAACACACTTAGGAAAAGCCACTTCATCCACATGTGGCCGTCTTCCAACAGCAGCACCTTCTAAGCCCTTAAACCTGACTAGATCCAAGGAAACACACAGGAGTTATTCAATAGCTGCTTTATATCTACCTCATTTATAGACTGTAATTAAGAAACAGAGAATTTTGCCCAAACACAGAGGCAGCAGATGTAAGCAAAAGCAATCAGTTACAGTTTACAGTGTGTCATTAGAATCCCACCTACACATACAGATAAGGAAAACCACAAAAAGCAGACAAGAAAGATGTCTCATTTAATCAAAGAAGTTACTTGAGCCTAAGTAAAGGGGGAAATCATAATGAAAGATAATCAACATATTCAAACTAAGAAAATACATGCTGTGTAAGTCCTTGAAGAAAATCTCTCTATTTGACCTCCTAATGCTATGTGATTTTACCGAACATGATTTCAGAATTTGTACGAAATCTCAAGAAAATAATAAAAGGATTTGACAAAACAATGAGGATACTGTATTGCCATCCTGAAGACATTAGGGGCCCAGGGTCCCTCAACTGTTAATCCAATTACACGCTGACTAAAAGGGAACACACACTGCATACCTACTCTGCAGGAGTCCTGTGTAAGAAAAGACTACTCCACCAAGAACGACACATTTGGGGGCAGTGTTACAAAAAGAAGAAGAGGTAGAGTAAAGTGAAGAAAAGAATAATTCAAACGACAGTTTGGTGCAAGAGAAACCAAGTTTTCCTGTGGAGGCAGGCATACAGAGCAGCACTCCTTTCACAGTATGAGAGAAACAAGCATGTCGCATGACTTAGGGTTACATAAGAATGTCTTGTCCGAAACAGAAAAAGTGAAGTGCTAGGGAAGAAAAGCTGCTGAGGAAGGAAGGGGAAAGGGGAGAGATGGGGTAAGGTGGGAGGCGGCGGGAGAGAGGTGATGGAACGAAAACCTCCCCTGCAAGCGCACACGTATGGAGACTGAATGGAAGGACCTGGGGTGGAGAGAGAGAAATGGACAGAAACTTCGGTCCCTCAAAAAAATCTCGGCCTAAGGCGCCAAGCCTGTAGGCGCAAAGAGGTAAGGAGGCATTGAGAGTCGCTTTTTTCTGAAGTGGGAGGGCCGGAGGAAGCGGCTAGGGACACAGGGGAGAAGACTTCGCGTCGTGCGGGGGCGCTATTATGATGCACAGCAGAGGGGCAAAGAGGCAGCCTTTGGGGATGGGGAAGCGATGACGGCCTCGGTGGAGGAACTGAGGGTTGCAGGCTGGGGTGGACTTCAAGGCGGGCGGCGTGCTCCAGGCAGGGCCGCGGGTGGGGAGCGACGAGCCGCGGGGCGCGCTCCCCGGGGCGGGGCCGGCGCGGTGCGGCCGCGGGCTTTCCTGGGGACTGGCGCTAAACCAGACGGCTGGGACAAGCCTGGCGCGCCGGGCCCCGCCCTCTCGCCGACCCCTACCTGCCCTCGCCGTCTCTCCGTCCTCTTCGGTCGCTGGCTCGGCCTCCCGGCGCCTGTCCGCAGGTTGTCAAGCGTCCATGATCGGCTCGGCGTCCGACGCTTTTCTGCCTCCGCCGACCCGTTGCCCTTGCGGCTCCCCCGGAAGCCTCCCGCCGCTGCACTCGAGTTCCGCCCACACTAGGTTCCCCCCGCGGCGTTGGCAGCCTCAGACCTCCAGTGCGGCCTGGGCTTGGGAGAGACCGTTCGAGGTGGGTCGTAGCCCAGGAGCGGGGTGGAGAGGAGCCTGAAGAGAGGAATGCAGTCTAGGCAGTGATGGGGCCCAAACCATCGCCATCACCGTCACCATCACCATCCCGGGCTCGAAATCCACCGCTTTGGCCAAGCTTTACCCTTCAGAAGCTCCCTACGGCAGCTGCGGCTACCCCGGGATACAAAGACATATTAAGTGTAATAACAACTCCCGTTTATTGAGCGTTTTCCCATATGCCAGGTGTGTACAGTGTCTAGTTGAGTTACCATAACGCTAAGCTTAAAAATCCAAAAGCTAGTTAAGTGGCAAGGTCGGCTTTGGACCCCAGGCTATGGGAAGCCAAAGACCATATTCGTGACCTCTGTTCAAAAAAGGTTTTAAAATAGGGGCACCTGGTGGCTCAGTTGGTTAAGCGTCTGCCTTCGGCTCCGGTCATGATCCCAGGATCCTGGGATCGAGCCCCACGTCGAGCTCCCTGCTCAGCGGGGCGTCTTCTTCTCTCTCTCCCGCTCCCCCTGCTTGTGCTCTCTCTCTCTCTCAAATAAATAAAATCTTAAAAAAAAAAAAAAGTTTTAAAATAAGCAAGAGATGGGTTGAGCCAACAATGGCTCTGTGAGCAAAATGACAAAAGTAGCGTTGCATTTGGTACTTAGCAGCTCTCCTGGAAGATGGCTAAGGAATGCTACACAGCTTAACACTTAAGCTGGTTCCTTTAAAGTACACACCACAGGGCGCCTGGGTGGCTCAGTTGGTTGAGCGACTGCCTTCGGCTCGGGTCATGATCCTGGAGTCCCAGGATCGAGTCCCATATCGGGCTCCTTGCTCAGCAGGGGGTCTGCTTCTCCCTCTGACCCTCCCCCCCTCATGTGCTCTCTCTCTCTCATTCTCTCTCTCAAATAAATAAATAAAATCTTAAAAAAAAAAAAAAATAAAATAAAAAAAAAATAAAAAATAAAAAATAAAGTACACACCACAGACTTTCGGGTCTTGAAGACATGGAAAAGAGCCCTATTTGCTTTTGGTGAATCATGGTGCAGAAGTCAGACCAATGCAAAGGAGCCTAGCACCAACCCACTGATTTGTTCAAAAAATGTTTTGTTCTAATTTCTGTGTTCTAGAAGGTTATATAAAGAGAAGACAAGGTTCTTGCCCTCAAAAAGTTTCAATGTGGGGGTGCCTGGCTGGTTCAGTTGGTAGAGCATGAGACTTTCAATCTCCAGTCGTGAGCTCAAGCCCCACATTGGGTATGGAGCTTACTTAAAGAAAGGGAAAAAAAGCTTTAATGTTTTAAGTGCTATGAGAGAGATATGACAATACTTTGGAAGCACAGAAGAGAGTATGTATGTTGGTTAAGAGAAAACAGGCATCTTCTGAGCAAAAAGGGGGGAAAAAAGGCAGCAGATCATAGTCACAGAGGCTTGCTCTGTGTACCATATACTAATGCAAAAAAGAAACCCAGAGTGTCTGGAACCCAAGGTTCAGGGATGAGAAGTGAGGGCTACAGACCTGGAGTCAGGACATCAAGGGTCTTATAAACCACATGCAGGGCAGTATACCAGGTAAAAACCTTAATACAGCGAAGTTCCTACCTGGGAGAGCCCACAGCCTCTGAGAGAGACAGACCTCTGGCTATGACAGACAGTTGCCACAGGCACCCTAGTGCTACAGATAAGGCTCTCCTGCCTGTGCTCTGGGGAGAGGTGATTTAAGGCACGCTTCTGGAGATGAGGCTTGAGTTGAGCGTGGAAGAATGAGCAAGCAAATCACAAAAAGTGTAAGCATGTAAAGGAGTTTTTATTTTATCTTAAGGGCATTGGGGAGTTACTTGGGGCTTTTAACCTGTGGAGAAGTGTGACTAATTGACACTTTAGAATGATCACACTAGCTGCTATAGGAATGGATTGGATATGGAGAGAGCTGGAGGCAGGGAAACTCTTGAGGTGATTGATACAGTATAGATAAGGGATTGTGAGATCCTGAACAAAGGCACTAGCAGTTGGCATGAAAAAGAAAGGACATTGTTGGAGGCATTTAGACTACAGAATCTGCCTGACTTGGTGACCAGTTGAAGGTAGGGATAGGGAAGGAGAGTATCACCTAGGATTCTGGTTACGCAGGCCAGAGCTGTCTTGGAGGTGGTGGTAAGTGAATGGGGCTGCAGAGGAGAAAAAGCAAATTTGGCGGTGGAGGGAAGACAACTAAGTTCTGTTTGAGTTCATAAATATTCTGGCAGTGCCTCTACTTTCTCCAGAATAATGTCCAGACTCCAAGGCCACAGTGAGAACCCTTCTCAGGATGCTTCCCTCCAATCTTTCCAGCTTTGTCTCGCCCCACCCTCTTACAGCCCAAACTCCAGGCCTTCCCATGCCCAACACAACTTACACCTTCCCTCTCTGACACCAGGGCCTATGCTCAAGCTTGCTTTCTCTTCTTTTTTGCAATGCTCTTACCTCCTATTTGCCTGTTAAAATCCTACCAACCCTGTAGGCAAAGATTTCTTAATGCAAAAAAGCACTAATCATAAAAGAAAACACTGAACTATTGTACTACATTAAAATTAAGAATTTCTTGGGGGCACCTGGGTGGCTCAGTTGATTAAGCGGTCCTGGAATCGAGCCAAGCATTGAGCCCCGCATCGGGCTCTGCATCGGGCTCTGCATCGGGCTCTCTGCTCTGCAGGGATCCTGCTTCTCCCTCTTCCTCTGTCCTTCCTCCAGCTTGTGCTCCCTCGCTCGCTCACTCTCTGTTTCGCAAATAAATAAATAAATAAATAATCTTTAAAAAAAATAAAATTAAGAATTTCTGTTTATCAAAGACACCAGGGCGAGACTAAAAAGGCAAGCCACAGACTTGGAAAAGATATTTGTGAAGACTGTACCAAAGAACTCCATATCCAAACTTTATAAAGAACTACAAATCAATAAGAATAAGAAGACAAAAAGGGGCGCCTGGGTGGCTCAGTCGGTTAAGCGGCTGCCTTCCGCTCAGGTCATGATCCCAGGGTCCTGGGATCGAGCCCCACATCGGGCTCCCTGCTCAGCGGGGAGTCTGCTTCTCCCTCTCCCTCTGCCTGCCTCTCTGCCTACTTGTACTATCTCTCTGTCAAATAAAAAAAAAGAATAAGAAGACAAAAAGCCTAACTTAAAAAGTGGGCAAAAGACTTGAACAAGCACTTAGAAATGAGGACACTGAAATAGTCAAAAAGCATATGAAAAGGTGCTCAACACCAGAGACAATGTAAGAAAAAACGATTAATAAGACACCACATTTAGCCAAAATAATTTAGCCACTGGGTGGCTCAGTCGTTAAGCGTCTGCCTTCAGCTCGGTCGTGATCCCAGGGTCCTGGGATCAAGCCCCACATCGGGCTCCCCCCTGCTTCTCCCTCTCCCACTCCCCCTGCTTGTGTTCCTGCTCTCGTCTCTCTGTCAAATAAATAAATAAAATCTTTAAAAAAAAAAAGATACCACATTTAGCCAAAATACCTAAGTTATAAAGACTTGTAAGACCCTGTTTGGATAAGGATAAAAGTCAACTAGAATTTTCTTACATTGCTGGTGAAGGCAAAAGTGATACAAACACTTTGGAAAACTGGCAAAATCTACTACTGTTGCTGATCATATGCATCCTGTATAAGCCAGCTACTCCTCTCCTAGAAATGAGTGCAGAGTCTGCAAAAAGAAACCTATAAGAATGCGCATTGCAGCTTTGTTAACAAAAGCCCCAAACTGATAACTGACAACCTATATACCCATCAACAGAATAGACAAATATTGCTAGATACATACAACGGAATACTAGTCAGCAATTAAAAAAAAAAGTTACTGCTACATACATCATGGATGAATCTCACAAAAATAATTGATTAAAGAAAAAAGCCAGACTCCTACTATACATACTGTATGATTACATTTAAATGAAATTCACGACAAAACTGATTTATGGTAATAGAAGCCAGAAGAGTGGTTGTCGGGATGGGAGGATGCAGTGCCATTTGGGAAGCGGCATAGGGACCCTGGAAATGTTCTATATCTTGATTTGGGGGGGTGGTGACAGAGGTGTATACATATATAAAAACAGTGCCCTTCCTGCATATATCATACCTCATTAACAAAAAAATTTCAAGATAAATTTTTTTAACAGAAAAAAAAAAAAAAACCACCCATCCTTCAAATTCAAATGCCACCTCCTCCATCAGTTTTGCCAGCTGGAATTAATCTTTCCATCAGAACCTCTGTGGCATTCAGATGACCTTTCCCTTATGACATTTATTGCAGCTCATCTTGAATCTCAGCAGTCTCCCTTCTTTCCTAACTAGATGGTTATCTTCCTGGTGGCTGTGACAATGCCTTTCACCCTTTACCGGAAACCTGAAAAGGCTCTTTGTTGAATTACAATGGAAGGAAAAATTGGGTGGGTGCCTAGATGGGTGAAAGGGGGACGGGAAGAGGAAGGAAGGCCTAGGGAAAGAGATAGGAGATGTTGTCCAAGGAAACCTTAGCTTACACAATTTTACCTAGTTCCTAAAATCACAATAAATGTCACCTTAAGCAACAAACACAGAACAAATCAAACCACTAAGTCCTAAGTCCTTCCTAGACTGAAGATAAACAAACATCACACTCCTTCCCTAACAGGAAATCCACCAAATGAATGCTTGCCTAACCTCTGGGTGTTTCAACCTAGATGGGGAAACTTCACCAAGGAGAATAACAATCACATAGCCATGTTGCTAAAAATATCGCCACCTTAGTGTGGTGTAAACAACGCAGACTGCGGGTCAGGAGACTTAGAACCGAATTCTAACTCTGTCCCAAGTTGCTGTAACCGGTGGACAATCTCTTCACCTCTCTGGGCCTCAGTTTCCTCGTATGTAAAACAAGAGGAGTTGGGTTGGCAAATTCTCTTAATATCCCTTCCGGTATGGATATTCTGAGAATACAATCGATATCTTTCCCAGTCCAACGCAGAAGCACACCAGAAACCCCTGCAAAACAAGTAAAAGGCGCCCCAGACCAACAAACAAGCACGATTTGAAGGAGTCATTTTGTCATCTTCCATGGTTTAATCAGTGTTTTGTTTGTTGTTTGCAGCCTTACCATGATTTGCAGGAGATTTCTGAGTTCCATGTAAACAGATGTTACCTCTCTCTGGGCTGTCATCCTCCTCTGAGAGTTAAGGGAGTCTTCCCGCACAGTTTCAAGTCTCCGAATTCAGAAACCCCAAAGCTGACGGAGGGTTTATGAATTTGCGCACACTGCGCGGCACACTGGAGTCTAAGTTACAGAAGAACAGGGTACAGGGAATGCTGGGATTTGTAGTCCCTGGGCCTCTTTGTTGCGTGCTGGGATCTGTGGTTCCCCCGGGCACTCCCCCTGGAATGCTGGGAAACGTAGTCCCTCTCACATCGCACAGTGCAACCCGCCGTCACCTCAGAGCCCTAGTGTGCCCTGCGGAGGGAGAGGGCCCCTCGAGCCTCTGCAGATTTGAAGCCAACCCTCCGCTGGGGCAAACTCTAGGCAACAAGACCTAAAGAAAAATTTGTCCTACGGGACTTCCCGGGGAGGGCCCTTCCCACTGACGCTCGTCGTCCCCCCGGCGAAGCCGCTAAGTGCTTCTATTGGCTGCTCAGGATGCTAATCGGCGAGGCGGGCTTTCCATTGGCTTTGGGGCGGGCGCTCCGAGACAAGGGGGAAGGAGAAGGGATCAGGAGCGGGAGCTGAGGGGAGGGAGAGGCCGGTCCGGGTCTGGCCGCGGCAGCTGCTCGCCCGAGGTCTCCAGGCCCGGCTGCGGCTCCGTCCTCCGTTCCTGGGCACCGTCTGCGAAGCTCCGCCGGGCCAGCGTGGGAGAGCCGCAGGCGGCGACCGCCGCATCATGTCAGCCAAGGACGAGCGGGCCAGGGAGATCCTGAGGGGCTTCAAACTGTATCCGCCCGGGAGCGGGGCGGGGCCGGGAGGACTTGGGAGGCGCCGCTCGCTGAGGAGACGGGCCGGGGGGCGGGGGCCGGGCCAGGTGGGCAGCGGACGGGAGCTCGGCGGGAGGGGACGGAAGGAACGGCGTCCGGGCCCCCGGCGGGACCGGGCACTGGAGGCGGGGCAAGGGGCGTCCTGAGGGAGGACGGGGACGTTGTCGGGGGCCCCCGGAGCTGGAGGCGGAGGAGCCCCGGACGAAATTGGGCTGGGAGAAGCGCCGGGCGTCGGAAGCGGGTATCGGGGAGGCAGGCTTGGGTCCGAACCTCGGCCCGTACCCAGAGGCCGGGAAGGGGCTGCGGCCCGCAGGGAAGGACCGAGGGGGCGCGGTGAGCTGGCCTCGAAGCCCAGCAGCCTGTTTGGCGGGAAGCCCCCGGGGGAGCAAGAAAAAGTGACTCGGAGCGAGTGACCTTGTGTGGGACAAATGCAAATGCTTGTGCTAAACTCTCCCGGGTTCCTCCATCCCACCCCACCCCCGCCTTGTTCCCACAACTTCTCTGCCTCACTTGTGGCTCCTTCCAGGGCTGGAGCAGAGGAAGGTGGGCGAAGAGAAGCCCAGGATCGACCTCATCTTAACTCTGTCTTGGCCTTTTGAGGCATTGGATGGTGGCTGCTTCTTTCTCAGCTTTTGACTTTTCTGTCCAGCGAAGTGAGGACCCTAAAGTCGTGCGTGAGGTGCCTTGAGGTGTTTTGGTGTTGCACTGGGACTCCTGGCAAAGGTATCTGCTCGCTCGCGTTTGTGTGGTTAACGCGTAGACAAGGTGGAGCTGTCCAGCAATTATTTGATTACGTTGGGGAGACGGTAGGATTTAGCAGGAGAGAGAAATCATTGCCTCGGGCCTGTTGTGCCGCTTGTGCAACCTTCCCTCCTTAAAGTAGTGAGGAAGCCTCGTGTTTTAATGGAGTGTCGATCTGTAACCATAGGATGCGGATGAAAAAATGCAATCCTGGACATTCCAATTTCAGATTTTCCTGCTGACCCTTAATCTCTTTTTACATCCTGTGCGTACAACAGGGAACATTCTCAAATTATTCTCTCAGTGAAATTGTAGTCATCACTTTAGGTCTCCTCCCCTAAAGGAGATTTAGTGAAGCACTTTTCTCTGAGCTGCCTATGTGTTTTCACAATGCCCATTTCACCCCTGCAAATTTTAATGGCTTTGTCACCGTCAGAGACCAAGTTGGTAGTAAATTTTAGAACACAAAATGCAAAAAAGTTACAGGACGCTTTGGATGTACAAATGAAAAGTTTCAAATGGAAGCTGACCTGTTATGCTTTCGGAAAAACGGAAGGCATTATCACCTAGGCATAATGCCATTCCTTATAAACTTTCAGTACTTTTATGTAGTGAAGTTTAGTAACAGCCTCTTTTATAGCTCCATGTGCCTTTTGGTGTTTCTCTTCATAATGGCACCTGTAAGTAAATAGGGGTGGCTGAAGTGTTAGAAAAGCTATGACATGGATTTATTTTTCCCTTAATAACTTACATTGTTACTAAACATGTATGCTGTAGACAGTAAAACAGGAGACTGGAGAATTGAGAGGTTTCAGAAGCAACGTTTTTGTCTGATTGGATTTAACATACTGCTGGACACAAGAATGAATCTTTTTTTTTTAAAGATTTTATTTATTAATTTGACAGAGACAGAGATAGCAAGAGCAGGAACACAAGCAGGGGGAGCGGGAGAGGGAGAAGCAGGCTTCCCACCAAGCAGGGAGCCCGATGTGGGGCTCGATCCCAGGACCCTGGGATCATGACCTGAGCCGAAGGCAGACGCTTAACGACTGAGCCACCCAGGTGTCCCAAGAATGAATCTTTTTAATGGCTTTCAGACAAAGCCGAAAGGGAAAGTTTAACTTCTTACCTCAGTCTGGGCTCTTGAAGCTGTTAAAAAAGAGGCTAAGGGACAAATGTGGAAAAGAGTAGAAAGAACCTACATCAGCCCACTAGAAGGGCAGGTGAATTAACCAGTTCAGTGATGACGTTAGTGTGTTAAGAAATAGGCTTTTGGAGAAGGTTTGACCTGAGCTGATTAAATCTCAAGGGAAGCAGCCACATAAAAAAGTTAGCATGGGAGCAAGAGGATGCTCATCCTCTGGTAGCCCTTATTGACATCTGAGGATTAAGAGAGAAAGGGAAAGGAGTTCTAAAATTTGCTGCTACCTTCGGGGAAAAAAACAATGTTTTAGTAAAACAAACTACCTATTGTCCACCTTTTTTATGGGGTAAATTGCTCTCTGAATTTTCATTGTATCTGTTTCTGTTAAGAGTTTTTTCTACCAAAAGAAAGCACCATTATATTCTCCTACCAACAATGTTGACAATGCTCATTTCCACATTGACTGTGTCTGCCTTTTATATTTTTGACAATTTAGACAAGTGACACCTTGTTTTAATTTGTATTTCCCTGGATACTGAGATCCCTGGACAGGTAATGGAGCATAGTGGTTAAGAGCGATTCTGGACTGTAGAGCTATACTCTCCATGTTGGAATCCCAGCCCTGTACTCGTGGTTGTGTGGCCCTGAACAGCTCCTTTAACCTCTGCCTCAATTTCCTCATCTGTAAATGAGGATAAAAATAGTACTTATCTCATAGGGTTGTTGTGAAGATTGAATGAGTTGATAGCTGAAGCATTTAGGAACTAACACCTGATGCCTAGTAAACATTATGTAGTAGCTCTTTTTTTTTTTCTTTTTTTTTTACTTATTTGTCAGAGAGAGGGAGAGTGCACAAGCAGGGGGAGGGGCAGGCAAAGGGAGAAGCAGACTCAATCCCAGGACCCTGGGATCATGACCTGAGCCAAGGGCAGACACTTAACTGACTGAGCCACCCAGGCGCCCCTGCATTTTGTGTCTTAAAGATTTATTTATTTGAGGGGCGCCTGGGTGGCTCAGTCAGTTAAGTGTCTGCCCTTGGCTCAGGTCATGATCCCAGGGTCCTGGGATCGAGTCCCACATTGCGCTCCCTGCTAAGCGGGAAGCCTGCTTCTCCCTCCCCCACTCTCCCTGCTTGTGTTCCCTCTCTCGATGTGTCTCTCTCTGTCAAATAAATAAAGAAAATCTTTTTAAAAAAAAAGATTGATTTATTTGAGTGAGAGAGAGAGTGTGTGTGCGCCATGCACTACACACACTAGCGCAGGCACAATCAAGAAAAATGGCAGAGGGAGAGGGCGAGAATCTCAAGCAGACTCCCGCTGATACGGAGCCCAACTCAGGGCTTGATCTCTCCACCTGGAGATCATGACCTGAACCGAAATCAAAAGTCCGATGCTTAACCAACTGAGCCCCCCAGGCACCCTTGCATTTTTGTGTCATAAGAAGACCTTCCTGACCTGGGGCAAGTCACTCAACTGTCTCTTTCCGTCTGTTTCTTTAATATTCAAACAGATAAAAATCAGAGTATCTACTTAATAGGTTTGCAGTACAGATTAAATTAATTGCTATAACTAAACAAACAAAACAAAACCTTTCTTATCCCAAGATTAAATATTCTATGTTTTCATCTCTTTTTAATGTTTAGCTCTTTAATCCACCTGGAATGTTTTTACACAGATGATATGTGGTAGAAATCTAATTTCTTTGCTGTTTTAAAATGGTATTTAATTTTTCTATTACAAACTCCAGCCACCCAGAAATGACCTTTATTGATATTTTAATATAGCCTTCTGATGTAGCTAGTGTAATGTATTTGCTTTTATAAAAATTGAATCATAAGCATTATCTTGTAACTTACTTTTTTCTCTTAATAATAAATTTACCATGTTAATAATTTCCAAAGATTTTTACTTTTAATTGCTTTTCATGACATAAATTTGTCACAGTCCTCTTACACAAGTTTTCTAGTGTAGTCTGTATAATGCACTGTTCTGCCTCTTCAAACTGGTCTTCCTCAGTATAAATACAGTTGACTTTTTTTTTTTAAGATTTTATTTATTTATTTGTCAGAGAGAGACACAGCGAGAGAGGGAACACAAACGGCGGGGTGGGAGAGGGAGAAGCAGGCTTCCCACTGAGCAGGGAGCCCGATGCGGGGCTCGATCCCAAGGACCCTGGGATCATGACCTGAGCCAAAGGCAGACGCTTAACGACTGAGCCACCCAGGCGCCCCAGTACAGTTGACTCTTGAACAACACTGGTTTAAACCATGCGGTCCACTTACACAAGAATTTTTTCAATAACTACAGTATTGTAAATGTATTTTCTCTGTTTTATGATTTCTTAATAACATTTTTTCCTCTAACGTACTTTATTGTAAGAATATGGTATACAATACACATAACAAAATACATGTCAATTGACTTTATGTTATCAGTAAGGCTTCTAGTCAACAAATAGGCTATTAGTAGATAAGTTTTGGAGGAGTCAAAAATTAGACACATTTTCAACTATGAGGATAGTGTGCCCCAACCTGTATATAACTTTATTAAATTAATATCAAGGGGCGCCTGGGTGGCTCAGTTGTTAAGCATCTGCCTTGGACTCAGGCCGTGATCACAGGGTCCTGGGATTGAGCCCCGCATCAGGTTCCCTGCTCGGCAGGAAGCCTGCTTCTCCCTCTCCCACTCCCCCTGTTTGTGTTCCCTCTCTCACTGTGTCTCTCTCTGTCAAATAAATAAAATCTTTAAAAAAAATTTAATATCAAGATATTGACAGACTACCATAAGAAAGATTATGCTTTTATAATTTTATTATTTTTATTCTATATGGAATTTGCTTTGGTCTAAGGTATGAAGTAGTAATTTAATTTTTTCTTTGAAGATTAGCTAATTGCCCCTATTTACTTATAATCCAGAAGTTAATATAATATCTACAATATAAATGATTGCCTACAGGGGCACCTGACTGGCTCAGTTGGTGGAACATGCGGCTCTTGATCTTGGGATTGTGAGTTCGAGACCCACGTTGGGTGTAGAGATTACTTAAAAATAAAATCTTTAAGGGGCACCTAGGTGGCTTAGTCGGTTAGGAATCTGACTCTTGATTTTTTGGCTCAGGTCTTGATCTCAGGGTCATGAGATGAAGCCCCGTGTCAGGCTCTGCACTGGGCATGGAGCCTACTTAAGATTCTCCCTCTGCCTTTATCTTCTTCCCCTTTCTCTGCCTTTCTCTCTCTCTTTCTCTCTCTCTCCCCCTCTCTAAAATAAAGAAAGAAATAAGTAAAATCTTTTAAAAATAAACAACTGCCTACAAATCAATAAAATAAATATTTAGGGTGGCTGGGTGGCTCATTCAGTTAGGTGTCTGCCTTAGGCTCAGGTCATGATCCCAGGGTCCTGTGATCAAGCCCTGTGTCTGACTCCCTGCTCAGTGAAGAGCTTCCTCCCTCTGCCCCAGCCCCCTGCTTGTGTTCTCTCTCACTCTTGCTCGCTCTCACTCTATCTCAAATAAATAAAATCTTTAAAAAAAATAAAATAAATGTTTAACTCAAAATGGGCAAAGGATATGAACAAGGAGTTCACAAAAGAAAACTACAAATAGCCAATGAATAAGAGATGTTCAACTTTAATAAGTCAACAGACTATCTCTTTTTTCCCAATTAATTGACAAAAATTTAAAAGGTTGACAATAGGGGCTCCTTGCTGTCTCAGTCAGTAAAGCATGCAACTCTTTTTTTTTTTTTTTTTTTAAGTTTTTACTTACTTGAGAGAGAGGGTGCACAAGCTGAGCGAGGGACAAAGGGAGAAGGAGGAGCAGACTCCCTGCTGAGCAGGTAGCTGGATACGGGCCTTGATCCCAGTATCCTGGGATCACAATCTGAGCTGAAGGCAGATGCAGACGCTTAACAGACTGAGCCACCCAGGCGCCTGAGCATGCGACTCTTGATCTTGGGGTTGTGAGTTCCAGCCGCACATGGGGCATGGAGTCTACTATAAATAAATGAATGAATAATCAATCAATCAATAATATTCAGTATTGGCAACTGTTTGGAGGAAAGGGACACTTCACTTGCTGTGTGTGTATAGCTTTTATGGAGAAAGTTTACCTGTAACTGCAGCAGAGCATAGAGCAGTAGTTCAGTGGTTAGGAGTGTGGACTCTAGGGCGACTGGGTGGCTTAGTTGGTTAAGCGACTGCCTTCGGCTCAGGTCATGATCCCAGGGTCCTGGGATGGAGCCCCACATCAGGCTCCCTGCTCAGCGGGGAGCCTGCTTCTCCCTCTGCCTCTGCCGCCACTCCCCCTGCTTGTGCTCTCTCTCTGTCAAATAAATAAAATCTTTAAAAAAAAAAAAAAGAAAAGGGTGCCTGGGTGGCTCAGTTGGTTAAGCGACTGCCTTTGGCTCAGGTCATGATCCTGGAGTCCCCAGATCGAATCCCGCATCTGGCTCCCTGCTCAGCGGGGAGTCTGCTTCTCCCTCTGACCCTCCCCTCTCTCATGCTCTCTCTCATCTTCTCTCAATTAAATAAAATCTTAAAAAAAAAGAGTGTGGATTCTAGGTTAAGACACTGCCTCCACCGTTGTTACCTTAGAACATTCAAACTCTAAACTTCAGTATCCATATAATTTCCTCAGAGTGTTGTTAGAATTATATGAGACTGCATATAAAGCAATTAGTATAGGGCCTGGCACGTAGTAAGTAATAAATGTTAACTATATTATTATTTGTTTTATTAAAAATTATTAACATTATAACAGTTACTGGTGTTAATATTGCTGCAAAGCCAGTTTTTTTCTGAGATAAACCAGTGCCTTCTTGCTGTTATTCTTACTGAGAAACTAATATTTCTGTTTTGGCTCTTTGAAGAAATGATTTAATTAGTAAGCATTGATGTATGCCTAGTGTTTATCTTGTTTTCTGGGAACTAATTACATTTCAATTTATGACAGCTTAGCAGAAAAGGAACTAGTTTGACTCAGAAGGTTTCTGAAAATACCTTTCACTTGTGTTCTTGCGTTCCATCTCCATAGTTTGGTCCTGGATCCCACATATCCTCTTTCTCATAGTACCTTGACCTTTGACTTTACTTCCAGTCAAAAATAGTTGGCTTTAAATCTTTTATTCATTTAGATTTCCTTATTAAAAATAGTGCACTGTTGAACTTTCATTGAATACCAGTATTCCCTAATAGATGCCTTGGCCAAGTGTTAAAAATGGGTTTGAGGTTTATGATTTTCTAAAATACAGTTTTGTTTATCAACTCAAGCTCTGGGGAAGCAATCAAAACACAGCACTCATAAAGCCAGTGAACACTGTTGATCACAGATTGTCCAGTCATAAACTTCATGTAGATTGCGACTGGTATTGTGTTTCCCAGGATGAGAAGTTGTTATTGTTACCCTGAATGGATTAAATGAAGTGATGTCCTATTGATCATGTGATTTAGGATTTTTAAATGGGCATTCCTGCTTCCACATTTTAGAAAAGAATTTGGAATATAAATAGATACAGTCTTCTTCAGATCTTCTAAATTTCTTTCAGGATTCTGTATATGGTTTATAGTGAAACATTATAGTAACTTCTGGAGAAATGGAACAGAACATGGTAAGACTCCCATGAAAAATTCTGGCTATATTGTCACTATATTTGATATAGGGCTAGCAGTGGTGCTGAGGTTTGGCAGCTCTGGGTTCCTATTAAGCTTGACCTCACTTTGGCTCATGGCCTCCTTTGTCAGCACTCTGCATCCTCAAGTCCCCATGGTACAGGAGGACCTGACTTCTGAATGTACAGACCTATCCCTATTCCTGAGCTTTAGCATCATAGGAAGGTAGTTCAAAGGCCATCTTGACTAGTAATCTAAAGGTTCCAACCATTGCTTGAATAATTAAAACTCAGATTTTCAAGATTTTAAGAGTACCGTTCTTTTTTTTTTTTGACGATGATAATTTTGAAGCTGAGAGGAAAAACAAGTATATTTTCTTACAGTCCAATATCCATAAAGAAGGTAACAGCCCGACATGTGAGGAACTTGTTTGGTCTGTAATGAGGGGATTGCGGCTAAGTGCACCTGGTCCAGAGGAGAGGCACTGGAATCATGTCATACATACAGTAGTCCAAGAATGGGAAGGTTTGACCTGAAGATGAAGAATTAAGCAAGGGACATGAGTGTTCTCTTCTAAAGTTTAAAAAACTGTTCTAAAGAGAAAGAATTAAATGTGTTCTTTGTGGCTCTCAGAGAAGGGTAGACGTTATAGGGGACAAAGTTTATTTAGCCCAGTTTCCAACAATTAGAGTTACCTGAAAGGGAAAAAAAAAGCATTTTCCAGAAAGTATTTTAAGCAGCAAATGGTTGTTCCTGTCCATCAAGAGTATTGCGGAGGGAAATTATGTGTGCATCGGATAAGGTGTTAGAGAGATAATCTCCAGGACTCAAATCATTTTCCAACACTGCAATTCTTTGGTTTGGTGACATTCATTCTTAATTAACAAGGATAGTTTTCAGCAAGTAATTCTATTCAGATATGTGCTACACCTAAAATAGGCAAAACATTTTTTGTAATTTGATATAATTAAAACAAGACATCATTTCCGTTCTGTTTTTCAGACAACTCTTTTCTTGGATACTCAGTATTGATGAAGTATTCTGTTTAGTGCATTGTGGATCCACTGATTCAGAGTCCTGGAGAGCAATTATTGTCTCTGAATTTAGATAAAGTCTAGAGAACTAAATAAATAACTCTAATATAAATAACACTTTAAACATAGCCACAAGAAGAAAGGGGGTGGCCTAATATCTGACATTCCTATAGTCTTTTTCAGTTTTTCAAAGCACTTTGATATATTATTACATTATCACAACAACTCTATGTATTACTATCCTCGCTTTATAAATGGGAAATTAAGGATTGAGAGGTTATCCCTGAGATAAAGGCAGAACCTTAAGGTTCTGACTACAGGAATGTCTTCTTGTGGCTATATTTAACGTGTTACAAAACGATAAACCAGTTTTCCTATCCAAAGAAATTTTATTGTATAAGGGAGAGAGAAAGGGACCATAACAATCAGAACACACTGTGTTAAGTGCCTAAGTAGCATAAAGTGCTGTGGCATCTCAGAGGAAGATTGACTACTGCTGGAGGTGTTGTGGAAGACTTCAGAATTGTCATTGGAATAGGATCTTGAGAGATGAGTAGGTGTTGAGCAGCTTAATTTTTAAGATCCTGGAGAGTAACAGAGGAAGGAAAATGACCTGAAACATGCAGGAAGAGAGTGCTTTGGAGGGGATTTGAGATCAAGAATGAGGAATGAAGGTCAAAAACAAGTCCTTGGAATTGCTGGAAATTGAATTCATTCACTGAATATTTGAGACTACTGAGAGTCCCATGATACCTTATAGGTCACTGGTGATCTTTCTGAGAGTAGTTGATACTTGAGGAAACAATTTAAGTATAATCTGCCAGGATTTGAAAATGGATAATAGATGCGGAAATTAAGTCACCTTACTTTTTTTTTTTTTAAGATTTTTTATTTATTTGTTTGACAGAGACAGATACAGCGAAAGAGGGAACACAAGCAGGGGAAGTGGGAGAGGGAGAAGCAGGCTTCCTGCTGAGCAGAGAGCCCGATGGGGGGCTCGATCCCAGGACCCTGGGATCATGACCTGAGCTGAAGGCAGATGCTTAACTGACTGAGCCACCCAGGTGTCCCAAGCAGGTAGATCTTTATTAAAGAATGGAAATCGGGGTGCCTGGGTGGCTCAGTCATTAAGCGTCTGCCTTCGGCTCAGGTCATGGTCCCAGGGTCCTGGGATCGAGCCCCGCATCGGGCTCCCTGCTCAGCGGGAAGCCTGCTTCTCCCTCTCCCACTCCCCCTGCTTGTGTTCGCTCTCTTGCTGTGCCTCTCCCTGTCAAATAAATAAATAAAATCTTTAAAAAAAAAAAAAAAAGAATGGAAATCAGCTGGGGTTTCTGGCTGGCTCAGTCAGTGGAGTGTGCAACTCTTAATCTTGGGGTCATGAGTTTGAGCCCCACATTGGGCGTAGAGATTACTTAATTTAAAAAAAAAAAAAGAAGAATGGAAATCACTTATTTAAGCTATCTAACTTTGTGCAACTTGCTTAACATCTGTAAAACAAGGAAAATGCTTGCTTTGTCTGTTTAACAGATGTTCTGAAATGTGAGTGAAATAGTATATGCCAACTCACTTTAAAAACCATAGCTCGGGAATCATGACCTTGTGGAAAGTATTTTCCATTAAGTAAGCTTTGCTTGAGGAATCATATGAAACTCAATCATCTTCAAAATCTATTACATTAAGAAACTTTTAAAATCGCTCAGTGTCTTCATATTTACTTAAATAGCTATGTTTAAACATAATATTTCTTGATATTTACCATTTTAAATTCAAATATAATATTTCTGTCCTTAAAAATAAATAAATAAATAAATAAATAAATAAATAAATAAAAAATAAAAACCATAGCTCTACAGGGGTACCTGGGTGGCTCAGTCAGTTGGGTGTCTGCCTTCGGCTACAGTCTTGATCCCAGGGTTCCAGGATCAAGCCCCACTTTGGGCTTCCTGCTCAGCTAGGAGTCTGCTGCTTCTTCTGCCTCTCCCCCTTCTTGTGCGCTCACTCGCTCACTTACTCACTGTCTCTCAAATAAAATCTTTAAACAATGACAAAAAAACCAGTAGCTCTGCAAATTCATTGTGCTTACTATAGCATTGTTTCAATTATTTATCTTTGTTTTAAAGTTCAGGGTTGCTTTCTCTTTTGCAAATTTGTAGGTTTCATGTTTCAGGGTATTGATAAAACCAGAGTCTTAGTGATTCTTTTTTACTCCAGCTAAGACATCTGAAGCCTTTTTTCACAATTCTGGGAAGTAGTGACTGTTGGAGTGATAGCAAAGGAAGCCCTCTACATGGCATATATATCCCACTTGAAAACCAAAATCGGGGTGCCTGGGTGGCTCAGTCATTAGGCATCTGCTTTCGGCTCAGGTCATGGTCCCGGGGTCCTGGGATCGAGCCCCGTATCGGGCCCCCTGCTCGGCGGGAAGCCTGCTTCTCCCTCTCTCACTCCCCCTGCTTGTGTTCCTTCTCTCGCTATGTCTCTATCTGTCAAATAAATAAATAAATAAAATGTTTTAAAAAAAAGAAAAGAAAACCAAAACCTTCTTCGGCTTTGTTTTTCTTTTTTTAAGAAGGTTCTAATTTGGGCGCCTGGGTGGCTCAGTTGGTTGGGCGACTGCCTTCGGCTCAGGTCATGATCCTGGAGTCCCGGGATCGAGTCCCGCATCGGGCTCCCTGCTCAGTGGGGAGTCTGCTTCTCCCTCTGACCCTCCCCCCTCTCATGTGCTCTCTCTCATTCTCTCTCTCAAATAAATAAATAAAATCTTTAAAAAAAAAAAAAAAGAAGGTTCTAACTTAAGGAAGTTGATTTCCCTCTCAATACTGTAGCATTTTTCTGACCAGTTTCAGACACATAACTGCACGTATCAGTAGAGTAATGGACCTATGAGGGAAAAAAAGGTTTCATTTGACTTTGCTAGTGAGAAGAGTGTGTTATGTTTCAGACAGTGATCTTCTTCTCATTACTAAATTACTTGCCTCCACTGTTTCCCAGGCCAGCTTGAATTTTGATTGTATGCTTTCCAAGCACAGTGCCTTCGCCAGGGCCAGAGTATTATTTCACAGGGATATCACCAGTGATTACAGTGCTGCATATTATGTTTCAAGGATACTGAAACCTCAGTTTCTCAGGGATCCATTTATATTTTCTCACCTCGTCCCCCATAAATAGGAAAAATACCACAGGGAAAATCACTGGGAGGTTATTGGGTAGAGAAAGATGTGTAAACGTCCGTGAATTAGAATTGGTTCTCACGAATGTGAGGATACATACAGGATGCTCTGTATGACCAATGCTAGTTCAGAAAAAGCCTAGAAGGAGAATGAAGTGATATTTAATAATTAATGAAGATTTTGGGGCGCCTGGCTGGCTCAGTTGGTAGAGCACATGACTCTGGATCTCAGGGTTGTGAGTTCAAGCCCCATGTTGGGGGTAGAGATTACTTTAAAAATAAATTAATAAAAATTTTTAAAAAATAATGAAGGTAGGAGTAAGAAAAGGAAATGAGTTCAGAAAGTGAGCAAGGAGGAGAGAGTTTGAGAGGGGAGAGATCATAAAGGCAGAGTGTTAAAAGAGAGCAAGAAGAAGAAAAAGAAAAGGCCACAACCCAAAACTGGGAAAGCAAAGCAAAGAAAGGCATTCCTTTAAAAAAAAAAGGAAAGAAAGAAAGGCAATCCTATGATGAAAATGCGTAGGATACCGCCAAATAGAGACTCCCTTTGTTTATTGCTGGTCATTACAGCTGCTTCCAATCCAGAGGGAATGAGAAGAGAGAGGTTTTTCTTCATGCCTGTGACCTTGGTGTTGAAGCTTTGCCTCATAATTGCTCTGGTCTGCCATGGTAGACATTAGCATACATCAGTATGTGCTGAGTCAGCCACTTTGCCTGGAAATTCTACTTACCTTGAAATTCCTCAAACTATAGGTAATGAACCGCATGCCCATATATAATTTACAGGTACTCTGCCAAGTCATGAATTCAACTTAATATAGAACGGGCCTTTAAATTCTAATGTGTTTTTTTGTTGTTGTTTTTTGTTTTTTTGTGGTTTTTTTTTAAAGATTTTTTTTATTTATTTGTCAGAGAGAGAGAGCACAAGCAGGGGGAGAGGCAGAGGCAGAGGGAGAAGCAGGCTCCCCGCTGAGCAAGGAGCCCGATGTGGGACTCGATCCCAGGACCCCGGGACCATGACCTGAGCCGAAGGCAGCCGCTTAACTGACTGAGCCACCCAGGCATCCATCTAATGTGTTTTTTACCTGCAATTTGGCCGACTGACTTCGCTGTTCTCCTTAGGGAGAATGGGGATTTTTGGTTGGTTGGTTTGCGGCTTCTTTTTGCTGAGCTCCAGTTCTAAGTTGCCCTTGCCACAGCCTTCTGAATCCTCAATGAGCACTTCTCCATGTTTGGCTCCTGGACACTCTTCAGTGGGCCTTGCTTTCTGGTTGCTCAGCCTGAGAGGGAGAATTCTAGTCAACCCGTCTGCTTGCTCTCTAATACTCATTGTGGTTCAACACATATTTGAGTGTCAGTTATGTGCAGAGCACTGAAAAAGGATAAATAATATTGTGCCAATGGAATTTGCCTTGGAAATTTGACTTACATTCTGATAAGTACTTCAGTGTAAACCAGTCTACAGGTACGCTGAGGAGGGATCAGATAGCTTTGCCTCAGGGTGTATCAGAGACCACAATTAAGAGAGGAGGTTGACATAGCACTGTGGCTTTAAGGAGCATCCTTGAAGTAGGATGCATATTCTAGGCAGAGTAGATCGGAGCGTGCTAACCACTGAAGCACAAGAATGTATGGTCTTTGGGAAATGCAGTAACTAAACATGGCTGGAAGATAAGGTGCATCTAGGGGCTGGAGTGGGAGGTGATTCTGAAGAATGGAATGGATGGCAGAGACTAGACTCCATGTCTTTCTTCCTCCAACAAACCTTAATTTACCCTCTTGACTTCATTACCCCAGGCTTATAGCACTTGTTTATACCTGCTGCCCTTCAGGTTGCCTTTTGAGTTGCCGTTCTTTATCAAATTGTCCTTTCTACTTGCTTGACATTACCTTCCTATCTCACCCTTCTCTGGTCTTCTTTTAATCTATTATTAACTCATAACCCTCCCTTTTTTTTAAATCAGCATGCCCCAAACCTGTTTACAAAGCTTGAACTTTTTATGTTCCTCAGAAATGTGTATGTCTGAAAATGGAAGGACTTTTTTATTAGACATTTGCATAGGATTATACTGAGACCATACTAAGACTAGAGGTCTTATCTTTCAATCTAGAAGAGTGCTCCTTGAACTGTCACTGGTAAAGATCCAGGTTTTTACTTCTAATCCTTCACAGACCAGTATTTTCACAAAATAAAATGAGTTAATAAAAAATAATAAATATGAGTTACTAGAAAAATGACATATAAAATAAAAGCCAAAAAGTTTTATTAGAATCCACAAATTACTCTGCTTAATTGCTATTAAAGTTTTTAAACACTTACCTTGTCACAAACTGGCAACAGACGATTCACAAACCAGCCCCAGTGGTCAATGGATCACATTTTTGGCAGCACAGCTATAGAATCCTCAATACATCTTGTGCCTGATACACAGTAGAACTTCAGTGAATGAGATGGTTAGTGTGATTATACCAGAGAAAGGGAAAAATAACAGTGGCAGCTCTCTTTGGAGGCTTGGGGGTAAATGATAAAGGGAGAAAGAGTACTACAATAACATTACCCCCGCCCCCCATAAAACAGACTTTTTCTCATCACTCTCTCTGAACATCACTACTTTGGCTCTGTAGTGAGCCAGATATATATTAATAAATCATTTGTGTAGATTTCTGAGAAATGATAGTTCTGATTTTGCCGATTATGCAAAAGTTACTCAATGTCTGCAGAAAGATGTGAACCCATGTCTCTGAACTAGCTTTCATGAGCAGATCTACAGTTTGCCTAGGATTGATTTCAAATCATAACCTCTGCTCTTCAAATCAAAGCATTTCTCCATGTCATAATATGGACCATACTGCCAAATGTCCCCTACCTGAGATTTTCTTGTTTCCTTCGGTATCTTCTGAATAGGGTAAGAAGTCTTTTTATTAAAAACTTTATAACAAACAAATCAGCCTTCTATGTCAATGGACATAATTTTAGATTGCTTACAACACTGCAAATTTTCAGTTCTTCAAAGCAAATTGTAAGGTCTGGAATCCCCTTCAAACAAGTATCATTCAGAAGATAGAAAAGCAGGTCTACTTTTTAATATTCAGACACATAGCTGCAATCAAAGAATATCATTATTTTGAAATATTTAAACTCAAATAGTATTTAAATGTAACTTATAATAGGGAAGTTTTCTTATCATAAATAAAATTGTGTTTCCCTTGTGGATCGGTATAGCATCAGTAACTCAGTACATCATCTTCATTCTCTGCTAACCGTACTCCAGGAGAACATCGTTAGAAGGCCAAAAAGACCACTTCCATGGCATATTTGGGGATCTGGCTGCCTTTTTCACCCTCATGAGTTCCCTCAGCTCTTCTAGCTCTGGAGACCTGTTCTCACAAAGAACCCCAGACCTTGCAGCTCCCTGAAGCCACTCTTTCTAAGAGTACGTAGTGTGGACAGATCTCTGTCTGAACACTAGCTATGTTATTTACTAGCTGTGGGTTGCTGAGAAAGCTATTTAACTTCTGAGAGCACCACTATTTAATGTGGGTGTCAGTATTAAAGGAGATAAGATTGAAAAATTAAAATGAGCTCTTTCTACAGTGCTTGGTATATAAATTGAATGTAGGTACTCAAATAGCAGTTATTTTAACCTGCCTCTTTCTTTGAGGACTAGCTTTAAGCAGTGAATGTAGCCAGCTGCCAGATAAGGCCGGAAATACTGTTTACCTTTTCCCTGGCCTTACACTGTCAGCAATTACTAAGTTAAACAAGACTGTTAGGAAGCTAGCTCTGAGAAATGCAAAAGATTAGGACTTTGTCTGCATTAGTAATGAACCACTGATTAAGAATTATTGACCTTTGGGCACTGGCTGGCTCAGTTAGAAGAGCAGGTGACTCTTGATCTCCGGGTGGTGAGTTTGAGCCCTGTGTTGGGTGTAGAGATTACTTAAATTAATAAAACTTAAAAAAAAAAGAAAGAATGAATTATTGACCTTTTTGGCCATTGTTAGACTAACGCAGTGAGGTTTCCCGTAGCCTTTGGAGACTTTGTAGAAACTCAGAAGAGAGACCAGAACCTCAGTCTTAGACTGATCTGTTTTCCCAATCTTGACTAGACTAGATTGTCCGGCCACACACCTTAGCATTTGAAAAGCATTGTGGAAAAGACCAACCCTCAACTGCTACTAGTTCTGTTACCTGGACATTGTTGTGGCTCTATCAATTTTATATAGTTTGATGTGGTTCAATAATTTCTGGAAAGCTAGAAAATAAATAGTGTCTCTAGTCATACAATGTGTCCTTTTTGTAAATATATCTTTTACCCATCAAGGATATATAAAAGATCAAGAGGCAGCTCTGTCTGCCCACTGGTCCTGTCCCAGTGCTATAATAAAAAAACACCTAAAAAAAAAAAAAAAAAAAAAAGATCAAGAATCAGGGACCCCAAAAGTAGATGAATTATGACCTGTGGAATATGCTAACAGCATAATCTGAGCTGGCATTGTATGGCACCAAAGACATCTATATTCTGCAGTGTTGGGAAGTGGCTTTCTAGCCTCTTGTCCTGGAAGGACTGCTTGTCCTGTACCATGAGCTTAAGGATCATGACTTACTCATCTTCTGTCTCCCTGTCCTGAGTATAGTCTCTCCCTGGTACAAACTGGGCATGCAGGGTAGCTGACTGTGTCATATAAATGTTAAGAGTATGAACATTAAATCAGGCAGTCAAGGTACTTGCCATCCCTAAACCAGATTCCTCATTCATGTAAGAACTCTAATAACAGCGCCTATTTCATAGCATTGTGAGGATTAATTTAGATATGGATAAAGCTCTTAGCCTAATATCTGGCATTCAGTACATGTTAGCCATTGTCGTTCTATAGTAAGTGCTAAATGTAAAGATCAGTGGTACTGTTGTGATTGCCTGTGTTTCTGCCAAAGATCCATACACTCAAGAGATGCGTAACATGTATTATCTGACAACAGAATCCTTTCCATTTCTTGGCAAAATCTTCCCCTCTAGTTTCTTCTGTTCATTTAAACAGAAATTTACTTAGAAATGGCCCATTTGAGGGGCGCCTGTGTGGCTCAGTCAGTTCAGTGTCTGACTTCAGCTCAGGTCATGATCCCAGGGTCCTAGGATCGAGTCCCATGTCAGGCTCCCTGCTCAGCTGGGAGCCTGCTTCTCCCACTGCCTGCCATTCCCCCTGCTTGTGTGCGCGCTCGCTCGCTCTCTCTTTCTGTCAAATAAATAAATAAAATCTTTAAAAAAAAAAAATGGCCCATTTGATAAGGAATGCCTGATAAAGTGTACCAGCTGATGCATAAAATTGCTCCAGATAATTTTATAATGAAAGTCTTCATATTTTATTGTTTTTAGAAATTATTTTGGAAGAATAACAGTATGGTAGTGACATGAATATTTTTATATTAAGTATTTACTTTGTCATTCTAAAAAATATATTAAACATTTCTAATTTCCGTGGGAAGATCCTAGGGTGAAAAAGTTTTTCCCTTTTTTTTTTTTAATAGCTCTAGTGAAGTTTAGAGATTTGAAGAAGGGTATTCCCAAGAAGCTGCAAAGAGACCCCATGTTTGGGCGCCTGGGTGGCTCAGTTGGTTAAGCGACTGCTTTCGGCTCAGGTCATGATCCTGGAGTCCCGGGATCGAGTCCCGCATCGGGCTCCCTGCTCGGCGGAGAGCCTGCTTCTCCCTCCGACCCTCCCCCCTCTTATGTGCTCTCTCTCTCTCTCTCTCATTCTCTCTGGCTCAAAAAAAAAAAAAAAAATTTAAAAAAAAAAAAAAAAAAAAAAAGAGACCCCATGTTTAAGCTTCTTAATGTTCCTTCTACAGACAAAGAGAAACATTTGGGCACATAGTCCACTGTTTGTTGTTGTTTCCTAAAGCACTGCCAAGGGAGACCTAATACTCTTGGGGTCTCTTCTTAGGTCCCCAGGAGGGAGTTGATGGAAGATGGTTATTAATCTACACCAACCTCAGTTTATTAGCTGTATTGGTTCCCAAACATGTTTTTGGCAGAGAAATAAACTCTGCAGCTCTCCTTATAGTGTTTCTCTAGCCCTTTCCAGCACTGCAACCAAGGGTTTTATTTTTTCCGTAGGAATTTTATAGACATTTGATCTTTTTTTCTCACTGCTCACCTCTCTTCTTCCCCCTGCTTGCTTGCACTCCTTTGTGCACACAAAATAGATAAGGTTCAATGATTGTTTTTCCTCTGAAAAATGTGTTATTCCTAACTTTCTTTCAGTTCTCTAAAATCTTATTTCCTAGAAACATCTTTTAACAACCAATGTCAATTCTTTGTTCATCTACTGTAGATCACCATTCCCTGTCTTGTATAGAATATGGGCTTCAATGTTTGTAAGTTGTGCTTTCCATTCTTTAACAGTGTTTTCTTTCCCAGAACCCTGAAGTTCAAAGTATGGTCCCTGGGCCAGTAGTCTTGGCATCACCTGGGGAGCTGGTTAGAAATGCAGAATCTCAGGTCCTACCCCAGACCTACTGAACTGGAATGTATATTTTAACAAGATCCCCAGGGGATATATATGCACATGAGATTTTAAGAAAGCACTACTATCAGTCATGATTTGTTCAAAGCGGGAAAAAACTCTGTCATGTAGTAGTTCTCAACCCTGGCTGTTCGGTGGAATCACCTGAAGAACTTTGAAAAATGCCAACACCTGGACTCCCCATCTCCAGAAATTCTGATTTAATTGCTCTGGGGGTGGTCCCAGCACTGGGAGTTTTAAATGTTCCCCAGGTCGATTCTAATATGCATCCCAGGTTGAGAACTACTGTTGTTCATGAATCTTAAAATTTTTCCTAGTTTTTTAGAATACCATGTATATGTAAATCAGTGCAAGACTAATGACTAAAAACTATGGTTTTTATAATACATTTATTGGGAGGAAGTATATATGCCTAGAAAAAAATTGGAAATACATACACCAAAATATTAAGCAGTAATCTGTGGGTTATATGGTATATAGCTCTTTCTTATTTTTTATCTTCTGTTTTTCAAACTTTCTGTAATGGCCATGAGTTCTTTTAGTAAAGAATCCTCATATGTGTATATATACTTTTTAATAAATATAATCATACTGTATATGTTTTGTAAACTGCTTTTTAATTTTTAAAAATTTTATCCTGCTTTTCACAGGTCATTATATAAGTATATTACAAATATTTTCTCATACCTTTAAATACCATTTACATAGGCTTTTATATTGTTTAAAGTGAATCCTGACCCAAGATAATGGACTTTTGCCTTAAAAGATATGTTTACAGGGGCACCTGGGTGGCTCAGTCGGTTAAGTCCCTGCCTTCAGCTCAGGTCATGATCTCAGGGTCCTGGGATAGAGCCCCGCATTGGGCTCCCTGCTCAGTGGGGAGTCTGCTTCTCCCTCTCCTTCTGCCCCCCACCAGCCAGTTCGTGCTTTCTCTCTCACTGTGTCTCTCTCAAATAAATAAATAAAATCTTTAAAAAAATATATGTTTACATACCAACTGTTGTCTTGAGAGACTAACTGTTTAACTCTTGCAAACCTTCAGTGTTTGGATGCTTTCCTTATCCCCAGAAGGGGAGGTGTTTACATGGAGGGGTCAAACTGCAGTTAGGTCAGACCTTCCCAGGAGCTTTTGCAGCTATTGTCAGTTAAGGACCAGCCTTTTCTTGAGTTCTTAAACCTAATGCATAGAACTTGACTTCCTTCTCACAGAATATGCTGCACCCTAGGGAATTATTTTTATTTTTGAGAGAGAGAGAGAGCACGTTGAGTGGGGCAGAGTGGATGGAGAGAGAGAATCTTAAGCAGGCTCCATGCCCAGGGTGGAGCCCAATGCAGAGCTCGATCACACAACTCTGAGATCATGACCTGAGTCGAAATCAAGAAGGACACTTAACCGACTGAGCCACCCAGGCACACCCCCCAACCAGGGAATTCTTAATGATGTTTCGATTGTAACATATGTGTCCTGTTGGAGGGAATTATATTTCTTTTTTTTTTTTTAAGATTTTATTTATTTATTTGACAGAGAGAGACACAGCGAGAGAGGGAACACAAGCAGGGAGAGTGGGAGAGGGAGAAGCAGGCTTCCCGCCAAACAGGGAGCCCAATGCGGGGCTCCATCCCAGGACCCTGGGATTGTGACCTGAGCTGAGGTCAGACGCTTAACAACTGAGCCACCCAGGCGCCCCGGAAGGAATTATATTTCTAAACTTCCTCTTCAAATCCTTTAGTTGGAATTGTGCTTCAAGGCAATTAATATCCCTTACAGTTTGAGTTTCTTCTTCATTAATATGTACTCTGTGATATGGAAAGCTGGAAAATTCCTAGAGCAACATCTTGAAACCTCAGTGGTGTGGAGTTGTCCAAGCTATGTTGTAATCAAAGAAAAGTCAAGTACATCCTCTTGCCCAAACCTTGAGAATAAAAACCGGCTTTACGACTTTAAAACAGTGATCTGCCTCTAAAACTGTTCTGTCCTTAACCCAGTCAAGTTGCATTAGATGAGAAGAGAATAATTTTGCTAATGGTCTCTGCAAGAAAGGAGACACAGTCTGCAGTTGGGGAAACTCTCATAGATGCACAGTAGCTTGCTTTGCGGGAGAAAAGCTCTTATTGCCATCTTCTCTACCAGAATCTGTATATAAAAGGTTCAGAAATGTGCAGTTTTTAGTTTCAGAGAAACAGGCTTAATATTTTATTCACAGAATTGAAGTTCTGGCTAGCAGAGCTTTTGAACTTAGCATTTCTTCTGAAGAGAAGGATTTGTAAGCACTTCACAATATAAAGACTTCAGGAGCTATACCTGTTGCCTAAGGTCGTGACACTCTGTGTGTTCTTTTTTTTTTTTTTTAAGATTTTATTTATTTGACAGAGAGACACAGCGAGAGAGGGAACACAAGCAGGGGGAGTGGGAAAGGGAGAAGCAAGCTTCCCACTGAGCAGGGTAGCCCGACGCGGGGCTCGATCCCAGAACCCTGGGATCATGACCTGAGCCAAAGGCAGATTCTTAACGACGGAGCCACCCAGACGCCCCCTGTGTGTTCTTTAAAGTACTTAGTGTTTGGTCTGAGTTTTCCCCTTAACCTGAGATGGTGGCACACTATCAACCTTGGCTATCTTCTCCGAATATGCAAATCAGGAAGAGACAAGACACCTGGGTATAGCACAGTACTGAAAGGTGATAAAGGATAGTGAGTGGGTATTCAGCTTTGGAAGCATGTTTTAGACACTGATATTTATCTTATCTCATAAGACCTGATCACAAGTAAGTTGAAGATGGTACTTTGTACAAGCCTCCATTATAGATAGTCCTTCTCACATTGCATTGCAATTATTCTTTTACCTGGTGGTTTTCCCTACCTGGAGGAGAGCTCCAGGGAACATATACAGGGATTATGTTTTATTAATCATAGTATATCCTAGCCCTGAGCCTAACACTCATAAATCTTCAGTAAATGTCAGACAGATGAAATGTCCGATTCAGTCTTGTTATAATCCAAAACTCTTTGGTCGTATTCAAATACGGGTTGACTTTTTTTCTTCTTTTTTTTTACCAGTTATAACTTGATCATTACTTATGCCAGTAAGTGATTAACAACTATAAAGTAGATGACTATTCTGGACATTCTGGAGGGAAAATAGAGGAAAAATAACTATGAAACCTTTTATCTAAAATTATATCAGTATTGGGGATTTGGGGGCTGCTTGGCTGGCTCAATCAGTAAAGCATATAACTCTTGTCTCAGGTTGTGGGTTTAAGCCCCATGTAGGGTGTAGAGATTACTTAAAAATAAAATCTCGGGGCACCTGGGTGGCTCAGTGGGTTAAGTGTCTACCTTCGGCTCAGGTAATGATCTTGGGGTCCTGGGATCAAGCCCCACCTTGGGCTCCTTGCTCAGCAGATAGTCTGCTCCTCCCTCTCTGTCTGCCCCTCTCCCCCTCTCATGCTCTCTCTCTCTCTCTCTCTCTCTCTCTCAAATAAATAAAATCTTTAAAAAAATTTTTAAAAATAGGGGCACCTGGGTGGTTCAGTCGGTTAAGTGTCTGCCCTCAGCTCAGGTCATGGTCCTGCGATCGAGCCCCACATTGGGCTCCCGGATCAGCAGGGGAGCCTGCTTCTCCCTCTCCCTCTGCCTTTCCCCCCTGCTTGTGCTCTCTCTCTTGCTCTCTTTCTCAAATAAATACATAAAATCTTTTTTTAAAAAATTTTTTTTAATAAAATATTTTTTTTAAAAATGGGGGATTCGAGGGCGCCTGGGTGGCTCAGTCGTTAAGCGTCTGCCTTCGGCTCAGGTCATGATCCCAGGGTCCTGGGATCGAGTCCCACATCGGGCTCCCTGCTCGGCAGGAAGCCTGCTTCTCCCTCTCCCGCTCCCCCTGCTTGTGTTCCTGCTCTCGCTGTCTCTCTCTCTGTCAAATAAATAAATAAAATCTTTAAAAAAAAAAAAATGGGGGATTCGATTTTTAGACCACATTTGTGTTCAGAATGAACATGTTATGGAGGACATGTATATATTTCAGTGTCATCATGTGGCTTTAACTTTTTTTTTTTTTTTTAAGATTTTATTTATTTATTTGACAGAGAGAGAGATAGCGAGAGCAGGAACACAAGCAGGGGGAGCGGGAGAGCGAGAAGCAGGCTTCCTGCCGAGCAGGGAGCCCGATGTGGGACTCGATCCCAGGACCCTGGGATCATGACCTGAGCCGAAGGCAGACGCTTAACGACTGAGCCACCCAGGCACCCTTTTTTTTTTTTTTTTAAGAGAGGAAGGAAGGGAGGGGGCAGCGAGAGAGGGAAAATCTCAAACAGGCTCCATGCCCAGCGCAGAGCCTGACATGGGGCTCAGTCTCACAACCCTGAGATCATGACCTGAGCCGGAAGAAATCAAGAGTTAGACACTTAACCGACTGAGCCACCCAGGTGCCCCATGGTGCTTTAACTCTTAAATAAGATTTGAAAACACAAATTAAAAAAATATATATTTCTAGGGGCGCCTGGGTGGCTCAGTTGGTTAAGCGACTGCCTTCGGCTCAGGTCATGATCCTGGGGTCCTGGGATCGAGCCCCGCATCGGGCTCCCTGCTCAGCCAGAAGCCTGCTTCTCCCTCTCCCACTCCCCCTAGTTGTGTTCCCCCTCATGCTGTCTCTCTCTCTCTCTCTGTCAATTAAATAAATAAATAAAATATTAAAAATATATTGGTTAAGCGACTGCCTTCGGCTCAGGTCATGATCCTGGAGTCCCAGGATCGAGTCCCGCATTGGGCTCCCTGCTCGGCAGGGAGTCTGCTTCTCCCTCTGACCCTCCTCCCTCTCATGCTCTCTGTCTCTCATTCTCTCTCTCTCAAATAAATAAATAAAATCTTAAAAATATATATATATATATATATTTCTCTGGCCACTGATGTTAATATATTAAGTAAATTAGGGGCACCTGGGTGGCTCAGTCGCTTAAGCATCTGCCTTCGGTTCAGTTCATGATCCCAGCGTTCTAGGATCGAGCCCCGAATCGGGCTCCTTGCTCAGCGGGGAGCCTTCTTCTCCCTCTCCCTCTGCCTGCCTGCCTGCCTATCTATGATCTCTGTCTCTCTCTCTGTCAAGTAAATAAAATCTTTAAAATATATATATATATATATTAAGTAAATTGAATGGGTGAGACACATGTTTGATTTTTGGGTGCCTAGCAAAGTTATGCCTGAAACCATTATTTTGACTCCTTAAGCATTATATCTGCGGTAGTTAGCTTGGAATTTGTTCATCCTACCAGTTTTTTTGCTTTTTTTTTTAAGAAATGAAATCTATGATTGAGATTAGTGTATAATATGTATTATACTGTATGTTAAACTGTGTCTCAGTATATACCAAATTACTATTTAAAATGAGTTCTAAATACTATATGTAAGAGAAGATTCACCAAGAAAAAACCATAGTAAAAAAAAGGAATATTCTATGCAAAAGAGCAATTTCTTTATAAAGCTTAGAAGGTGGCTTATTAGTAGAGGTAAGACCTGGGTTCTAGTGTATTTCCACCTCTCACTAGCTATGAGGCTTTAAGTCTGTTAATGCCTCTTAGGCTGTTTTTTAATCTTTAAAATGGGAATGACGGGCGCCTGGGTGGCTCAGTCGTTAAGCGTCTGCCTTCGGCTCAGGTCATGATCCCAGGGTCCTGGGATCGAGTCCCACATCGGGCTCCTTGCTCGGCGGGAAGCCTGCTTCTCCCCCACCCACTCCCCCTGCTTGTGTTCCTGCTCTCGCTATCTCCCTCTCTCTGTCAAATAAATAAATAAAATCTTTAAAAAAAAATAAAAATAAAAATAAAAAAATAAAATGGGAATGACAATCTGCTTTGAGAGGGTCGTCTGAGATAATATGTGTAAAAGTGATTTATAAAGTTTTAAGGTGCTGTGCAAATGAATGATGGATTTCACTGATGGCCTTAGGTTTGATAGCCCAATTCTGTGTTTTTTTATTATTGCATAATAAATCATAGTAAGCCTATTAGAGCAATGACTTGGAAAACATGAGGGTGGAAGGTTTACTTGGGCATAAGAAATAACTACTATTAAGCTTTTCATATATATCTAGAGTCTATGTGCAGACCAGACTTTTTTTTTTGTAATTTATACAATAATACTACAAAGAAAGGTGGAACAGGTTATGTTGGACTCTCTATAGTTTTTCTTTTAATATTTTTCCAGTTTTATCGTAATTGACATATAATATGCTTTTGCTTTTGCTTTTTTTTTTTCAGAATAGATCCAGACCAAGAATATATTTCCTCTTTGTGCTAGATCCTTCCCATTCCTACAGATCCCTTTTTCACATGCTCATCAAGTGTCTCTCTGAATCTTTTTTTTTAAAGATTTTATTTATTTGGGGCGCCTGGGTGACTCAGTCATTAAGCGTCTGCCTTCGGCTTGGGTCATGATCCCAGGGTCCTGGTATCGAGTCCTGCATCGGGCTCCCTGCTCAGCAGAGCTCCTATTTCTCCCTCTCCCACTCCCCCCTGCTTGCATTCCCTCTCTCGCTGCGTCTCTCTGTCAAATAAATAAATGCAATCTTTGAGGAAAAAAAGACTTTATTTATTTATTGAGACAGAGAGAGAGAGCACAAGCAGGGGTTGATGGCAGAGGGAGAGGGAGAAGCAGGCTCGCCACTGAGCAGGGAGCCAGACCTGGGGCTTGATCCCAGGACTCTGGGATCATGACCTGAGCTGAAGGCAGACTCCTAACTGACTGAGCCACCCAGGCAACCCAGGTCTCTCTGAATCTTTATTGGATTTTTGCTTTTGAAACATTTTATGGCCCTCATATTAATTTTCTTTTTTTTCCTTTTATTAATTTTCAGGCTTTTCTTGATATCTCTATAATCCTTTAAAAAATAATTATATATATTATATATTATTGATGAACACTTGAGTTGTTTCCACTTTTTTTGGCTATTATGTATAATTCTGCCTTGAACATTCCACATACAAGTTTTTGTATGAACGTACATTTTTACCTCCCTTGGGCATATACCTAGGAGTGGAATATCTGGGCTATATGGTAATTCTATGTTTAATTTTTTTTTTTTTAAGATTTTATTTACTTATTTGACAGAGACACAGCGAGAGAGGGAACACAAGCAGGGGGAGTGGGAGAGGGAGAAGCAGGAGAGGGAGAAGCAGACTCCCCGCTGAGCAGGGAGCCAGATGTGGGGCTCCATCCCAGGATCCTGGGATCATGACCTGAGCCGAAGGCAGACACTTAACCGACTGAGCCACCCAGGTGCCCTCTATGTTTAATTTTTTGAGGAACTACCAGATCCTTTTCCAAAGTGGGTGTGCCATTTTACATTTCCAGCAATGGTGTATGAGGGTTCCAATTTCACTATATCCTCATCAACACATGCTACTTTGTCTTTTTGAGAAGACCCCTCCTAGAGAGTATAAAGTGCTATCTCATTGTGGTTCTAATTTGCAATTCCCTGATAACTAATGATGTGGAGCATCTTTTTATGTGCTTATTGGCCATCTTTGGAAAAATGTCCAGATTCTTGCCCGTTTTCTTTTAAAGATTTTATTTATTTGAGAGAGGGCTGGCAGAGGAGCAGAGGGAGAAGGAGATAATCTCCAGCAGACTCCGTGCTGAGCACAGAGCCCAACACGGGGCTCGATCCCATGAACCTGAGAACATGACCTGGGCCAAAACCAAGAGTCAGATACTCAACCAACTGAGCCACCCAGGCGCCCTTTGCCCATGTTTTAATTGGGTTATTTATCTTATGATTGAGTTGTAGGAATTCTTTATATATTCTGGATACAACTCACTTATCAGATCTATGATTTGCAAATATTTTCTCCAATTCTGTAGGATGTCTATTTTCTTGATAGTATCCTTTGAAGCATAAATGTTCTTAATTTTGAGTAAGTCCAGTTTTTTGTTATTGTTGTCACTTGCGTTTCTAAGAGTTTCATAATTTTAGCTCTTACATCTGGATCTATGACGCATTTTGAGTTCATTTTTATTTACATGAAGAGTTGGGGATCCAGTTGTAGGTATCTGTGGTCTCAGCACCATTTGTTGAAAATTTGTTTTTTTTCTCCCATTAAATTGTCTTTGGCACCCTTATCAAATCTCAGTTGACCATATATGTGAGGTTTATCTATGGATTCTCAATTCTGTTCTATTGATCTGTATGTCTATCCTTATGCCGACACCACACTATCTTAATTATTATAGCTTATAGTAAGTTTTGAAGTCAGGAAGTATGACTTGCCCAATTTTGTTCTCTTTCTCAGGATTGTTCGGCTACTCTGAGACCCTTGATTTCTATATGAATTTTAGGATCAGTTTGTCAGTTTCCACCAAAAAAAAATAAAATAAAATAATCCAGCTGGGATTTTGATAAGGATTAAGCTGAATCTGTATTTAGGGAGTATTGCCTTCTTTTTTTTTTTTTTTTTTTTTTTTTTTTAGGCTCCACGCTGGGCTTAAACTCCCGAACCTGAGATCAAGACCTGAGCTGAGATCAAGTATCAGAAGCTTCACTGACTAAGCCACCCAGGCGCCTCAGGCCCAGTACTGCCATCTTAACAGTATTAATTTTTTTTTTAAAGATTTTATTTATTTATTTGAGAGAGAGAGAGCACATGAGAGGGGGGAGGGTCCGAGGGAGAAGCAGACTCCCTGCCGAGCAGGGAGCCCGATGCGGGACTCGATCCCGGGACTCCAGGATCGTGACCTGAGCCGAAGGCAGTCGCTTAACCAACTGAGCCACCCAGGCACCCTTAACAGTATTAATTTGTGCCATCCATGGAATTCTATTTTGATCTGTAGGAAAGAATAACAAAAAGCACTGTAATGAAAGAAGTTCTTGCTTGTCCTCCCTCCACAAAAAGCCTTTTGGGAGAATCCCACAAGTGGATGGACAAAAGAAACCTCAGAACCATCAATCCCAGTCTCCCAACTCAGGGAGTTACATACACTGAGCCTTGGCGAATCAACAACCAGGGTTTCCAGAGGCTGACAGTGGGCCTGTCCCCTACTGATGGGGACACAGATTTTGTTCCTTCTGACCTGTAAAGTATCCCGGGTGGTCAGAGACAGAGCAGGGGGTGCATGTTTGTGTCCTAAGTAGATGAACCTGTTGTTTTTGTATCCTTTAAGCCTTTAACTTCCCTGGGCATGATAAGATTGCTTTTTTGTTGTTGCCATTTTGTTTTATGGCTGTTAGTTTCTTTTGCTGGTCTGTTTTGGAGGAATTTTTTATCAGCCAAAACAGTTTTTGAGTTAGCAAGATAAAATTAGCAGGTTTAGCTTAGAGGCCATGCTTCTTCAGAGTGTGGAAATTATAGGCTCCTAAAGAGACCTAATATGTGATGATTCCACTGGAAATCAGTTTGTAAACATAATTACAGTATCAGTTAATGGTTCATTTTTATGTTCCTTCAATTCTTACCCCCCTAAAGTCTACTTGTATGTAGTTGCACCCACATGTAATAGATCAGAGTGAAGAATATATACTGGTGGGGGGGTGCCTGGGTGGCCTAGTCGATAAGCGTCTGCCTTCCGCTCAGGTCATGATCCCGGAGTCCTGGGATCGAGCCCCGCATCGGGCTCCCTGTTTGGCGGGAAGCCTGCTTCTCCCTCTCCCACTCCCCCTGCTTGTGTTCCCTCTCTCGCTCTTGCTGTCTCTCTTTAAAATAAATAAATAAAATATTTAAAAAAAAAAAAAAGAATATATACTGGTGGGGTCTGTCCTTCCCATGCCCTTGACAGTTTTGTCTTTCTGATTCTTTTTTTTTCTTTTTCTTTTTTTTTTTTTTGAAGATTTTATTTATTTATTTGAGAGAGAGAATGAGATAGAGAGAGCATGAGAGGGGGGAGGGTCAGAGGGAGAAGCAGACTCCCTGCCGAGCAGGGAGCCCAATGCGGGACTCGATCCTGGGACTCCAGGATCATGACCTGAGCCGAAGGCAGTCGCTTAACCAACTGAGCCACCCAGGCGCCCTGTCTTTCTGATTCTTAAGACTCACAGTCTTTTGGGGGTGCCTGGGTGGCTCAGATGGTTAGGCATCTGCCTTCGGCTCGGGTCATGATCCCAGGGTCCTGGGATCGAGCCCCGCATCGGGCTCCTGGCTCAGCGGGGAGCCTGCTTCTCCCTCTCCCTCTGCCTCTCTCCTGCTCATGCTCTATCTCTGTATCCCTGTGTCTCAAATGAATAAATAAAATCTTAAAAAAAAAAAAAAAGACTCACAGTCTTTTGAATGTTACCTTTGGGAAAAGTTGGCCCCTTCTGTACTCAGGAGGCTTGGCTCTATCTGTTAAGAGCCTCTCTTTTTTATCCTCAGAAAACTAAAGGGGGATAAAGGATGCCTTTTGCTGATGGAAACATGGTTTTTGTTCTTGATCCCTGATGGCATGATTTTTTTTTTTTAAGATTTTATTTATTTATTTGACACAGAGAGAGTGAGAGAGAGAGAGAGCATAAGCAGGGGGAGTGGGAAAGGGAGAGGCAGGCTCTGTGCTGAGCAAGGAGCCCGATGTGGGACTCGATCCCAGGACCCCGGGACCATGACCCGAGCCGAAGGCAGACGCTCAACGACTGAGCCACCCAGGCGCCCGTGATGGCATGATTTCTGACTCTGGAAATGATCTTCCTCTCTTCTTATACCAAAACATGGATCTTCTAGTGTACTCTCTATCTGAAAGTCAAAGCGTAATGGCAGTCCCTGGAGGAAAGCACAGGCTCCGGCTGTTTGGGGAGTGATGTTGAAGCCAGATCTAGTGACAGCGCTCAGTTCTCCCTGGGGAAATCTCTAGGTAAGGGAAGAACGACAGAACTAGCTCATTAGGACTGCCCAGTGTTCATTCGTAGAAATCCTAGGCAATTTTCAATCTTAAAAATAAGTCAGTCAAGGGGCGCCTGGGTGGCTCAGTCAGTTAAGCGTCTGCCTTTGGCTCAGGTCACGATCCCAGGGTCCTGGGATCGAGCCCCACATCGGGCTCCCTGCTGCGCGGAAAGCCTGCTTCTCCCTCCCCCACTCCCGCTGCTTGTGTTCCCTCTCTCGCTCTGTCTCTTTCTGTCAAATAAAGAAAGAAAATCTTAAAAAAAAAAAAGTCAAAAAAATAACGTGCATCTTTATCCCAGTATTTGCTAGCTATTTCATATTAGGTAAGGTTTTTAATATCCCCAAAACTTCATTTTCCCATCCAGAAAGTGAAGTAATGGAGGTAATGATACCTAAACCATGGGGTTTTGTATCTGTAAAGTCTGTAATGCAGGGCTTGGCACACCAACTGTTAATGAGATGAGGTCTATAAAGTATAAGGAAACAAGACCTAAATATAAAAAAGCTTAAATGTAGGAGATAAAACAACAGTGCCCACAAGCTATTACCACCTAGTGAAACAGACTTTACACTCAGAGTTAAGAGTATCTTTTGACAATAATATTAATACTAATCTAGTGAGTATTTACTATGTTCTGGGCACTGTCCTACATTAATTCTTACTGAATCTTCACAAAAAATCATGTAAGTACTTACTACATTTTGGAGTTGAAGCAAACTAAGCCTTAACGGCACAGCCCTGATTTTAACCTAGGCTGTGAGACTCCACACCTCTGCTTTAACCACATGCACACGATGGGAAGAGAGGGAGTGCTAGAGAAGTAAAACGGAAAGAAAAGGGGCTTTCAAGTGGGATATCAGGCTTAGGAAATCATGGAAGGTCTCATGGGATGGTGTCACATATAGGGATACATCAGTGATTGAACCAGTTGGCTAGAGCAGATGTTTTTTTAGGTGAACCGCAGACATCTCAGAGTTAGGGTGTTAGATGAGGGTGTGTCTACGCTTGATCCAATGACAGCAGAAAGAAAGCACTGAAAGGTTTTGGAGCAGGGAGGGGACAGGATCCAAGTGATACTTTAGAAACAATAGTCTGGCAGTAGTGTGCAGATTGGGTTGAAAAAATGTGCAAATGCATTTCAATGGAAGAAATAGCAGGGCTTGGTGACTGACTGGAAAGGAAAAATCGGTGTGGGGGTGGGGGGATTGGTTCATGAAGGTCAGTGCCCAGAGAGACCCCTCAGGCAATTTTGACACCAAAATAGTTTCGTCAGATTTGGAAACCTTGAGAATAAGGTATGAATGACTCCCTGACTCTGATTCCTGTAAACTTCCTGTACTTCCCAAAATGCAGTCTCTTCCAGGCCTCAGTCCCTTCTGGTTGTCTCATCCCTTTGCTTATACTCCCCATTTCTCCCCAACAGCCCCCTGTCAGAAAGCCCTTTTCCTTTCTAAACAAAATCCCCTCCTTCTGGAACTTTTCAAGGAGTCCTCCCTCCCGTGTGCCTGCCTCCCGAAACCTGAAAACCTGACCCTTCCCCACGGAAGTGGCTTTCTTGAGAGCACAGGGCAGGACAGCTCTTCCCCACCCACTCGGGGGGCCAGGCTCAGTGGGCCAGTTTGACAGGCGAAAATGTGCATTTCCCCCATGTTTTGCCTAGTGTTTTTTTGAAACATTTAATCTTTTTCTTATATAAATGCTCCTTGTATAGTAAAGACCCTGTCCCTTTGCTTGTCATGAATATTTTTCTGTTTTTTATTTGACTTTATTTATGATGGTTTTGAGGTATGGAAGGTGTTCTGGGTTTACTTTCAGAAACATTTTCAGGATTAATTAACTCAGGGAATACACAAGTACATTTTCCTTGTAAAAACTTAAAATAATTTGAATAAACTAGTCCCTTTTTACCTCTGTACCCAACCCTAGTCCTTTTTCTCTCCTACTGAAACCACTCAGGTTCTAAACTGTTTCTGTGGAATTATATATACTTAGTTTTTTGTATGATTTCTTTTGTTTTTCTGCTCAGAGAGACCTTCCTCATTCTTAGGTCATATAAATATTCACCTATATTTTCTTTATATCTAACTCTTGAGGCCAATTGGGTAAAAGTATCCCCTGCATTTCAAAAGTTCATGTTAGGCCACTTCACATTTACAAAAGACCTGCATTAGTACTTGTTCTCACTAACTGAAAGAAATCCAAAGAGGATTTTCACTTCTACAGAAAAAGGGGAAAAACAGCAATAGGGTTGAACATTTGTCTTGCAGTGAGCCCTTATGGAGGCAGCACGCACCCCCCGAGCAGTGAGCATGGTGCCGTCCAGCTCCCACCCTGGAAACTACACCCAGCCTCTCAGTGTCAAGCCACCATAGCTTTGAACTGTGTCTGTGAGCATTTGTGCTTTATCTTGATTTATTTTGTCTATCTGTTAGCAAGATGTGCGCTAAGGTATCAGAAAAACCTAAGAAATGATTTTATAGGTGTAGAAACACTCAAAAATTTTTCCATAATAAATTAATGATAATTACTTCTTGGCTTTTTTGCCATTTCAGCTTACAAAAGTTTTCTTTCTTTTTTTTTTTTTTCCTAAAGATTTTATTTATTTATTTGGCAGAGAGAGAGAGCACAAGCAGGAGGAGTGGTAGGCAGAAGGAGAAGCAGACCCCCTGCTGAGCAAGGAGTCCAGTGTGGGACTCAATCCCAAGACCCTGGATCATGACCTGAGCTGAAGGCAGATGCCTAACGGACTGAGCCACCCAGGCATCCCTCAGCTTACAAAAGTTTTCATAGGAACACTGTACTTGTGGATAGTGGGGGAAACCTGTATATTATAGTAAGCAATGTGAGATAATTAACCATTTTTCTTCACTGGTTTGGAATTTAGCATATATAAAAGTCGGTATATGGTGGGGTCATAGCTAAGTTTTTTGGTATATCAATCTACCTATTTTTATGCTAGTACTAGACTAATTGTAGCTTGGAATATACTTTAGTGTACTTCCCACCACTACCACCTACATGTTCTACATTACCTTTTTTTTCCATCCTTGAGGTTCTTGAAGGGTGTTCCTAATAGCATCCTCCTTTACCAAACCTTTTCTCCTCCTCTCTAAAGTAAAAATCAGGGGTGCCTGGGTGGCTCCGTCAGTTAAGCATCTGCCTTTAGCTCAGATCATGATCTCAGGGGCCTGGGATCAAGCCCCATGTCGGGCTCCCTGCTGAGCAGGGAGTCTGCTTGTCCCTCTCCCTCTAACCCTCCCCTCTGCCCATGCTCTCTCTCTCTCAAATAAATAAGAACCTAAAAAAAAAAAAAGTGGTCAGATTAAAAAATAAAGTAAAAATCAGTTTTCTCTCTTGAATTCCTTGATTTTTATAAAGTTCCATTATTTTTTTAGCTACCCGGTTCAAAACCACCACCAGCTGTTTATAAGCCATCAGCTCTCTCCACAATGATTAACTTTTCTGTATCTTTCTCCCTCCCCTGAAACCGGTAATTCTCAGGCAGAGAAATAAAACCCCAAAGGAGGACAAGAAACTTCCTCCTCCTGGCCTTTTCTGTAGTTTCTCTTTAATTTCACTTGGACTATACTCCTGGCCTCTCTTTGCCTTTTTTCCCTATTGAAATTTTTGTTGGGGTGCCTGGGTGGCTCAGACAGCTGAGCGTCTGCCTTAGGCTCAGGTCATGATCCTGGGGTCCTGGGATCAAGCCCCACATCAGGCTCCCTGGTGAGTGGGAGCCTGTTTCTCCCTCTCCCTCTGACTGCTGCTTCCCCTGCTTGTACACTCTCTCTCTCTGTCAGGAAGAAATTTTTGTTATACTACTGGAGTATCATTTACTCTGATATTACCAAGGAAAAAAAACTAAGTGATAAGGTTTAAACATAAGTAAAGTACAACAGCAATGGGATATCAAAGTCCATAAAGAAGAGCCCAGCCGTAAAGCCTTAAATGTTGTCTTAGAAACTAGTAATATGGATGTACATGTGGGTGTCTTCATCAGTTTTTTTATTCTTTTTTTTTTTTAAATGTTTTATTTATTCATGAGAGTCAGAGAGAGAGATAGAGAGAGGCAGCGGCAGAGGGAGAAGCAGGCTCCCCGCTGAGCAGGGAGCCCAATGCGGGACTCGATCCCAGGACCCTGGGATCGTGACCTGAGCCGAAGGCAGAGGCTTAACCATCTGAGCCACCCAGGCGCCCCAGTTTTTTTATTCTTAAACTTCATTTTGAGGGGCTCCTGGGTGGCTCAGTCGGTTAAGCGTCTGCCTTCAGCTCACCGTCCTGGGATCGAACCCCGAGTCAGGCCTCCCTCTGCCTCTCCCCCTGCTTGTGCTCTCTCTATGTCAAATAAATAAATAAAATCTTAAAAAAAAAAAAAAATTCTGAAATAATTTTAGCTTGTAAGAACTTACAAAAATAGTACAATAAGTTCCCCTGTATTCAATGATAATATCTTAATAACATCTAACATAGCTGCAGTACATGATCCAAACCAGGAAATGGACACTGGCGCAGTACCATTAACTGCTATTTACCTGGATAACATACATTCTAGAATTACCCTGAGAGTTCACTTGGCCATGCATGGAACAGTCATGGAACCAGCAACTTTTCAGCTTTCTTATTTACTCTTGGGCTCAGTGATTTATATTAAAAGAAATGAGAGGCTGAGCAAAGAAACCAAGGGTAGTGGGCTTTCTTGTCAAAGCCAGCTCTGCAGAGTGTTCTTTTGTTCCCCCTCTGATAGACATTTCCGTGTTCCCCATGTAGCCAACCAGAAGTTTCGTGGAAGAGCAGATTACTCATCCTGTTTGGTATGTTCTGTCTCCAGTTCTACCCTGTTTCCAGGGGAGGAGCCAGGAGTCAAGTTAGGCAGGTGAGGGACTCCATGGCCTCTGCTGTTGTTACAAGTCAAAAGCAAACCCTGTAGCCCTCCCCTGTGGCTCTGGACTGAGACAAAGGAAAATAATGTGACAGGAACAAAGTGACAGGGACCACATCTGCCAGCAGTTACTAATATAGCACAGAATGTCAGGTTCTCTTGGTCAAACAAAGTTGGTGCTGCCATGGACGTTGTTTCCCGTGGATAGTTTGGTCTTGACCCTTGCTTGAGGCACCGTTGGAAGTGTATGCTTATCATAGAGTGTCATCAATAGAAAAGACAGTGCTGTTTTCAGGTTCCCTGGCAAAAAAAAAAAAAAGAACAAATGCAAGTTGTTGAAGACATCAAGGGATTTTTGTTTGTTTTTTGAGCAGTCTTTTGTGGCAGGGAATGGTGTATTACAGTGATGTGACAAATTAAGGTCTGGCTTTTTAGGGGACTTTGTATCTGAAATGTGATTATATCCAAGTGGAGTATAATCTTTACAAGTTGTTACCATCTGATAATGACTAGAATTCTTCCCCATCACAACAAAGACATGGATATACCCTGCCTTAAGATTACCGTAAACAAATTCACTTATAACTTTCAAATTGGGCTGGGCGCCTGAGTGGCTCAGGCTTGAAATTGACTCTTGATTTAGGTTCAGGTCATGATCTCGGGTCTTGGGATCAAGCCCCCCAGGGAAGGCTCTGTGCTCAGCACGGAGTCTGCTTGAGATTCCCTCTCCCTCTTACTCTGTACCCCCCTCACGTGTGCATGCATGCACTCTCAAAATAAATAAATTATTTTTTAAGAAAGAACTCTCAAATTGGGGCTTTATTTTTTTTTTTAAGATTTTATTATTTGAGAGAGAGAAAGAGAGCACCAGTGGAGGGGAGGGGCAGAGGGAGAGGGAGAAACAGACTCCCCACTGAGCAGGGAGCCCGACAAGGGGCTCGATCCCCGGACCCCAGGATTATGACCTGAGTTGAAGGGAGACGCTTAACCGACTGAGCCACCCAGGCCCCCCATCAAATTGGGGCTTTAAATGTTAATGGTATAGAAGATTTATTTCATTTGTAAAATAACTTATTCGGCATTTTGAAATAGTAAATTCCTACAGAGCTTTTTAAATTGTTTGATTTCCTGGGGCGCGTGGGTGACTTGGTTAAGCATCTGCCTTTGGCTCAGGTCATGATCCCAGGGTCCTGGGATCGAGCCACACATCAGGCTCCCTGCTCAGTGGGAAGCCTGTTTCTCCCTCTCCCACTTCCCCTGCTTGTGTTCCCTCTCTCGCTGTGTCTCTCTCTGTCAAATAAATAAATAAAAATAAACTGTTTAATTTACAAAAACAAAAACACCTTCATTTTCACCATTTTCTCTTTTTCTTTCTTTTTTCACCAACTGCTTGAAATTGCTAAAATTCACCTATATAAAAAGGCATTCTTTCTATGTTCTTATATGAAGGCACCTCACAGACTTTTTTTTTTTTAAAGATTTTATTTATTTGACAGCACAAGCAGAGGGGGCAGCAGGCAGAGAGAGGGAGAAGCAGGCTCCCCACTGAGCAGGGAGCCTGATGCGGGACTTGATCCCAGGACCCTGGGATCATGACCTGAACTGAAGGCAGACGCTTCACCGACTGAGCCACCCAGGTGCCCCGACATCTCACAGACTCTTGGACGTGGTACCTTTTTCTAGTTAAAAGTGTACATTCACATGACCAGCAAGCAGATATACTCATTTGTTTTTAAAAGCTACCAAATCTCCAAAAATAGTATGAAAATATAAAGAGACTCTGTTATTTATTTGGAATAATACCCATTTTAAAAAGATTCCTTCATCACATGTCAACTATACTTCAGTAATAAAATTTTTTAAGATTTTATTTATTTATTTATTTGAGGGAGAGTGCGTGCCTGCAGGCAGAGGGAGAGAGAATCTCAAGTAGACTCCACGTGGAGCCCAACGTGGGTCTTGATCTCGCAACCCCAAGATCACGACCAGAGCCACAACCTAGATTCAGACGCTCAACCAACTCAGCCACCCAGGCGCCCCTCAATAATAAAAAAAAAAAATTTTTAAGATTTTATTTATTTGAGAGAGAGAGAGCACATGAGCAGGGGGAGGGACAGAAGGAAAAGCAGACTCCCCGCTGAGCAGGGAGCCTGATGTGGGGCTCGATCCCAGGACTCAGGGATCGTGACCTGAGCCGAAGGCAGACGTTTAACCGACTGAGCCACCCAGGCACCCCTGATTATTTTTTCAATATACTGAAAATAAGAACCAAGTCCTAGACAAGTAAGAACTGTACAATAACTCTAGGATCCCTGTTAATAAGTTTGATGAGGAGATAACTTGAGCCTTACAAAGTAGAATAAAAATAAAATACTGATTAAGAAATTAGGGCGCCTGGGTGGCTCAGTCGTTAAGCGGCTGCCTTCAGCTCAGGTCATGATCCCAGAGTCCTGGGATCGAGTCCCACATCGGGCTCCCTGCTCCGCGGGAAGCCTGCTTCTCCCTCTCCCACTCCCCCTGCTTGTGTTCCTGCTCTCGCTGTCTCTGTCTCTGTCAAATAAATAAATAAAATCTTAAAAAAAAAAAAAAAAGAAAAGAAATTAGTCCCCTTTTTGCCTTAATTCAAACCTAATTCTAAAATGAAAAACTTTCCTAAGAAAATGTACCCTATAAAAAACTGTTATTGAAGAAAAACAAAACTGATAGTATCCTTATACAGAGTGCCACAAACCTAATAATCTGTAAACAGTTTCTCTATCATTTGTCCTTCCTAGCCCTATTACCCAAAAGAAAAAGAAAATCTTTTCTAAGTACTTTTTTACACTAGAAAGTTACTGATTGATGTGACTAAATTCCAGGAACTCATAGCCAAAGATTTCCCTGCTTTTACTGTCAACTCAGTGAGAGGAAACACCTCTGCCCTCAAGAAGCCCATAATCAGGCCGCCTGCTGATTCAGTCAGTTAGGCTTCCAACCCTTGATTTCAGCCCTCATGATCTCAGGGTCCTGGGATCGAGCCCCGCGTCAGGCTCTCTGCTCAGAGGGGAGCCTGCTTCTCCCTCTCCCTCTCCCTCTGTGCTCTCCCTCTGTCTCTCTCTCAAATAAATAAATAAAATCTTTAAATAAAAAAGATTTTGAGTGCATAAAACGAAAGTCAAACATTAATTAATACAACAAAGTTTTTGGTGACTTTTCCCTTATTGAAAGTTATGAGAAAGTTTAAGATAATATGTGCTTTTATTAGAGAATGTGAAGTAGCTCATAAGAAGTTACTTCTAGGGCGCCTGGGTGGCTCAGTTGGTTAAGCGACTGCCTTCGGCTCAGGTCATGATCCTGGAGTCCCGGGATCGAGTCCCGCATCGGGCTCCCTGCTGGGCAGGGAGTCTGCTTCTCCCTCTGACCTTCCTCCCTCTCACCTTCCTCCCTCTCATGCTCTCTGTCTCTCATTCTCTCTCTCTCAAATAAAAAAAAAAAAAAAAGTTACTTCTAGGGGCACCTGGGTGGCTCAGTCGTTAAGCGTCTGCCTTCGGCTCAGGTCATGATCCCAGGGTCCTGGGATCGAGCCCCACATCAGGCTCCCTGCTCAGTGGGAAGCCTGCTTCTCCCTCTCCCACTCCCCCTGCTTGTGTTCCCTCTCTCACTGTGTCTCTCTCTGTCAAATAAATAAAATCTTTAAGAAAAAAAAAAAAAAAGGACGGGGCGCCTGGGTGGCTCAGTCATTAAGCGTCTGCCTTCGGCTCAGGTCATGATCCCGGGGTCCTGGGATCGAGCCCCACATCGGGCTCCCTGCTCGGCGGGAAGCCTGCTTCTCTCTCTCCCACTCCCCCTGCTTGTGTTCCCTCTCTCGCTGTGTCTCTATCAAATAAATAAATAAAATCTTTTAAAAATAAAAAAAAAATAAAAAATAAAAAAAGGAAGTTACTTCTATAAGGTTTTTTTTTGCTTTGTCTAATTCTGAGTGATTATGATCTTGTTATGACTGGGTGTATTTTAGGGAAATTTGCTTGGGTGGCATTGCTGTGCAGTTAGTACATCTGGGGTAGTTGTTAACCAGCCTCTGCCCATGATAATTTCTTTGTCTTTGTTACTGCCCTTTCCCTCCGTCATGGTTGCATCCGTAAGGGTCCTGTAAGCTAAAGAAAAGTTTCTTCCCACCTCCTTTTATCAGCTTGTCTGGTGTGGCCTTGTGATCATAGCAAAAAACAATTTAACTCTTTTGATTTTGCTGGCTGCTCTTGTGAGAGACTTCAAATGAGTGTCCAGTGTCCAAGCTGACCGGAGAGCATAGAGGTGTATGAGGGCATTAGTATCTTCCCTGTGTCTAGGTGAGAATAGGGAATAGGGAGGAGCATACCGCAGAAAGGGTGGCCAGAGAGATGTTGGAACCACAAGGTAAAGAACATAAAATGCTAAGCTAAGAAGTTAGGACTTTTCTCAGTGAAAATCTTTTGATGGGGCACCTGGGTGGTGCAGTTGGTTAAGCATCCAACTCTTGCTTTCCGCTCAGGTCATGATCTCAGAGTGGTGAGATCGAGCCCCACATCGGGCACTGTGCTCAGCGCAGAGTCTGCTTGAGATTCTTTGTCAGCCCCTCCCACTCGTGTGTGCGCTTTCTCTCCCCTAAATAAATAAATCTTAAAAAAAAAAAAAGAAAGAAAATCTTTTGAAAGTTCTGAAGGGGAAGTAATGATATCATCCAGCTTGTGTTTTAGGAGTGTTGCTCTAGTCACAGATTATATTATAGATTATATTATATAATCTGTATTAGATTATAAAGGCTAGATGAGTGGTACCTCAACTTTATTGCACATAAGAATTGCTTTTTAAAATGAGCATTCCCAAGGCGCTTGGCTGGCTCAGTCAGAAGAGCATGTGGCTCTTGATCCCATAACCCAGATGAATCCCTGAAACTTAATGGTAAGCATCTTAACTAGATATTTTTAGGCAGATTGTTTAGTGTTGAAATATTTTCATGTTGGAGATAAAAATTTAGGTATCAGAGCACAGTCATTTAATAATAAAACCAACGAGCCTGATACAAATAATTGAATAAAAAATCAATGGCAGAAGAGACAAATCTCCACTGCAAAATTCCAAATAATTCACATTCTTCCCTCATGGAGATGGAGCATAACTCCCCACCTGTTTGGGCTGTACAGTTACTTGCTTCCAAGAGTACAATATGGAAAGAAGGGGAAAAGAACATATTTCCAGTGGGGAAACCTGACAAGCACCACCTCAGCTAGGTGATCAAGGTCAGCATCAACAGTGATAAAGCAGGTTGATGATACATAGCCTTGACATGATGGGATGAAAATGGCACTTCATCTCAATGGTCTTCCTCCTAAAAACTCACAACCCAGCCTAATCATGAGAAAAACATCAGACAAACCCCGATTGTCAGACACCCAGAAAATACTTGACTAGTACTGCTCAACACTGTCAAGGTCATCCAAAAAAAACAAGGAAAATCTGAGAAACTCTCACAGCCCAGAGGAGCTTCAGGAGACATGATAACTAAATGTAAATGTGGGATCCTGGGACAGAAAAAGGACATTAAATTAAAACTGAACTGAAATCTGAACAAACTGCACACTTTAGTTAGTGATAATGTATCAGTATTGGTTCATTAGTTGCGACAAATATAAGATGTCTATAATAGGGGTAACTAGTGTGAGGTATATGAGAACTCTACTATTATAACTATTTTGTAAATCTAAAAATTTACTTTTCAGATAACACTAGAACAGAATAACAATTGATAAACCAGTTCCCTTCCTGGTAAATTGTTAGGAATTGAAATAATATAGCTCTTCCATCCCTAGATTAGTAACCAGGATCTGAGTTAATATCATTAGAGAATTATCTCAGTATCACTGAGAATTATCCAGCTTGTGTATGAGTTGTTTTGAAGGACATGAATAAATAAGTTCTTTGGTTTTATGTACAAGAAATCTACAAAATTATCAGAATAATGCCCAAATATAAGGTCACTCTGAATATAAAGCAACCTCTTAACATTCCAATGAAAAAATATTTTTAAAAAGGGATATGGGTGGAATAGACAAATGTGTATTTTACCTACATATTTAAGACCATAAATTTATAAAATAATACATAAATTTAGAAATATTGTCCCCCTCCACTTGTCTGTCACTTTCTATGAAACAATATTGCCCAGATTTTTTACATGTCACTTTGATGTCAATACCTGGCACATAGTAGGTTGTCAATAAGCACTTACTGAATGAATGATAGTTTGAGATCAGGTACATGGAGAGACCTGGATCAGTCTGTGAGGACCCTTTGAAGGTCTTTGACCAGAAAAGTAACACCGCAAAGTTGAAGTGGTATTTAGCCTCTTCTCAGGGGAGATGGAGATGGCATCTGTTTAGGGGCGGCCAGGATGTAGCCAGGGTTGGCATGGATGCACAGAAGGAGCCCCAGCTTCAGAGTCAGGCAAATCTGGATTCTGTAGACTGGGTGGTCCCAAGAGTCTCTCCGAGGAGGTGCCACCGAAGCCAGGATCTGGGAGTGTGAAGAGTAAGGGCAGGAGCACTCGGGCAGCATCACGCGCAGAGACACTAGTGCGCTGAAGAAAGAGAAAGGCGGCCATTATGGCTGGAGCCTAGTGACTGGGCACCTTGCAAACTATGCTAAGGACTTGAGTTTTGTTTTCAAGTGCAAAGGAAAACCCGGGATTAACATCCTAATTCACAGTTTTTATAAAACTACCTTCTGTGAGGACAATGGATTGAAAGAGGAAGCAAGAATGGAAGCAAGGAGAGGCACTTGGGTAGCTCAGTTGGGTAAGCGTCCGACTCTTGATTTCGGCTCAGGTCATGATCTCAGGGTTGTGAGATCAAGCCTCGTGTTGGACTCCTCACTGAGCGTAGTGAGGGATTCTGTCCCTCTGCGCCTACCCCCTGCTCGCCCTCTCTCTTTCTAAAAAAAGACTGGAAGCGAGGAAAACCATCAGGATCCTAGGTAGGAGATGATAATGGATTCAAAACAACACTTTGCTTCTAAGTTTCTGAGCACCTTACATGAGCCAACTCATTTCAGTGTGCTGTCCCTTTAGCACCCTCTTTCATTCTCAAAAGTACTAGTTTGGATGATAAATTACAGGAAACTATGAATCAGCCAATTAACATTTTCATGGGAGCAGTCTTCCTACCCATCAATTTCAAACCGTTCTATGAAAGCCACTAACCAGGACAACTCTTTAAGATTCAAGCAGGAAAAACTGGAATCTGTCTCCGAACATCCTGAGCCTCTTCCTTTTTGTTCCCTTTCTGTTCTGGCCTGGTTCTCAGTTACATGTGAGCATTTTTGTTTCTTTCCCAGTATCTTTTTTTCCTTTCACTCCTCCCTTGTGTATGTCTCTGTCTTCGTGTGTTCCATGTTTCTTTCCTCTTTCCTCTCTTTACCTTCCCCTTTCCTCCTCTCTACTCTGTCTCTTCCTCTCTACCAATCTCCCTTTGGTCTCTCCTCTCAACTGGCCAGTGAGGTCCTGCTGATGGGGTTTTGGCATATAGGTGAAGTTCACAGTGGGGTAAGGTCTGGAGCTGATGACCAAGAAAGAATTCTTGAGACGTCTTTGATGCAGAAAGGTCGTTTGCTTTTAAAGCACGGGGACAGGACCTGTGGGCAGAAAGAGCTGCTGCACCGGGGTTGTGAGGGGTGGCTGATTATATACTATGTGGTTGGGGGAGGTAAGGAAAAAGGGAGGTTTCAAAAGAACTTTCATATGCTAAAGACCTACAAGATACCGGAGGCCTTGCCATTGTCAAGTTAAGTTTGTTTACCCCTCTAGTAAGGCATTAAAATTAACATAGTTGGGAACTTCCTGGAGGAGCATTACACTCTGTCCGCTTCAATTATCTGTCAATGGGCTGTAGGTTATAAGGGCATTTAATTGTATCTACATTTCCTTCTAGAAGCTAGGCCATTGATAGAAATGCTTTGTTCTTGTAAATTGCTAAGACATTTGTAAACTGAGGGAGACTCAGGTCTTGCAGGATTGTGATCTCTACAAGTTAACTATTTGTTTTTCCTTTCTTTAGCTTTAGGGCAGCCAGGAGTGCCTGAGGAATGTCACATACATCCTATGGGGGGGGGGGGTGTCAGCTTCTGCTTTGTCCTCAGCTTGCCTTCTGTTCCCTCATCACTGCCATGTACAGTGGATCTGTTCTGTTTATAAAAATGGAGGTTGTACTCATGCCAAAATGCTTCTAGATGATTGTCACTAAGTATTTTAAATTCTTTTATCCCAGTGCCTGCAGTCACATCTCAAGGAAATTTACCTCGTACCCCAACATCTGACTGGTTTCTTCCAGTCCCCAAGCCTTCACTTGCCACTCCACCACCACCTCCCTGCCGGCCTTCTCTACCTCAGATCTGTCCCCAGCCCCCGCACTGGCCCAAAATCATACCAGGTCACAGCTATTTAAGACATAAGAGGACTTATGTAACCTTCTGTGTGGAGCCAAGTGACTCTCATTCTTCCATGTGTATCTTAGTTTACTTCCTTTTTTACCTTTCCTAAGGCTCGACACTCTACAAACTATTGATTTTTTTTTTCTGGAGCTTATTGTTTTCAGGCTGAAGCTTATTTTTAACATGCTCTTACTTTTACATATGAGAGTGTGCTGCCTTTGTCAGCCTCGTTCCAAATAAGAAGCTACCAGAACAGCTCTCCCAGCAGAGGCTTCCCATAGTAAAGGAGTGTTCTTTGTGCTCACCGTGGGTATAAATCACCCGGGAGCTTTTAAATGAGAAAAGACCTGGCTGACCCAGAAGGTGGTATTTATAAATAGTCCTTCAGCCCCCCCTCCTTAAAGCTTGTACCTAATCCTCTCCTCTCTCAAGATTGGAAGTGACTTGACCTTTGAGTCTTAAAACTCAGGCTCTTTTTCTCTGAAAAAAATCTAGTTAACAAAAAGCTGCTAAAACAAAAATGTTTTCAGCCAGATGATGATCAGCCATTAAAGCTTCCCTTTCATTTCCAACATTTTTAGCGAAATATGCTTCCTCTTTTGAGGACCATCTTTTCTTGTGGTTATTATTTTAAGATACCTACCTTAGAGGCGCCTGGGTGGCTCAGTCGTTAAGCATCTGCCTTGGGCTCAGGTCATGATCCCAGAGCCCTGGGATCGAATCCCATATCAGGCTCCCTGTGCTCAATTGGGAGCTGCTTCTCCCTCTCCTGCTCCCCCTGCTTGTGCATGTGCTTGCTCTCTCGCGCTCTCTCTGTCAAATAAATAAAATCTTAAAAAAAAAAAAAAAAGATACCTACCTTAATAATTTTTATTTCCTTTTGCTGTTGTGCTGTCATGGATTTGTATTTTTATGATTTATAAAGCTGTTCCCAAATGGCTGCATCTTTGCCATGAATTAAGAGTGTTCCTTTTCACCCCTAACTTAGAGAACTTGGAGGGGCTCTAAGTAGACTCCATCCCAACATCATTTAATGGAGCTCTGTTTGTATTTCTCTAATTTTGTGGCATTTATTGAGAGTAAAATTTTACAGGTTTTGTTAGAATTATACAATGAAGCCCACGATAGAGACACTGATAGGTTTCCAGATTAAGGTACATGCTGGAAATGCCTAATTGTTAACTGGCCAAAATATTTTTTTAAGTATAATTCCCAAAAAAGATAAGTCCTTAATCTGATTATATAGAGAGGAGGCGCTTGTGTTAGGGAGATAAGCCATGTATTTTTAGCACCTTCTCTCCCTTGCTATAAAATCGAGGAATCTTAAATTCACTATCCACTAATTATCGGAGAGCACACTCTCATTTAAGACTTTTTTCTTTCTATCCTCTAATAGATTGACAAATTCTGGTGCCAGGCTTTTCTTTGCTGACCTGGGCCAGCAGCAGTAATGCTTTTTTTGGAAACTGCTAGATCCGATCTAGCTGTTGCTTTATGAAGGGAGCCCCTTTTCCGAGGCTTTTCTTGCAGTCGTTTTGCTAGAATGCCCCATTTGTATGTGAGCCTAAAACTTTAAATTTTAGTTTTGTTGTTTAAGAATATCTGGTGTCCAGTGTGGTTATATTGGCACCTAAGAGACTATCTGTAGAGAAAGAATGAAAAGTATGTACAGAGCAAGTTAAATGAGTACTGTGTCTTCTGAAAACCTTGCACTTAAATGTCGAAGGCAATTCTGTTTAGGTCTGAGCTCAGAGTGGACTTGCCGGAGCAGTAGTATCTTCTGTTTCATTTCTCCAATTGGGGAAGCTTTATCTTCATATATGGAGCCCCCAGAATAGCTAAGCATATTTGTAGTAATTGGAATTTTAATAGATGACCTGAGGGTACCTGGCTGACTCCGTTGGTAGAGCATGCAACTCTTGATTTTGGGTAGTGAGTTCAAGCCCCACGTTGGGCATAGAGCTTACTTAAAAAAAAAAAGTGATCTAAGCAAGTATGTATATATACTTTTGACTTGCTTTTGAATTTAGTTTAAAAAAAAGTGGAATTTCAAAATATGAAGCAGAGAAGAGAAACCCACAAAGGTATATAAGAGCAGCAGTATTTGGGGATATAATGAGCACACTAGGAGACTGTTAAGATTGCACACAAGTTCCCCCTGCTTGTGTTCCCTTTCTCGCTGTGTCTCTCTCTGTCAAATAAATAAAATCTTTCAAAAAAAAAAAAAAGGGGGGGGCGCCTGGGTGGCTCAGTCGTTAAGTGTCTGCCTTCGGCTCAGGTCATGATCCCAGGGTCCTGGGATCGAGCCCCGCATCAGGCTCCCTGCTCTACAGGAAACCTGCTTCTCCCTCTTCTACTCCCCCTGCTTGTGTTCCCTTTCTCGCTGTGTCTCTCTCTGTCAAATAAATAAATAAAATCTTTCAAAAAAAAAAAAAAAGATTGCACACAAGGAGAGGAGAGAAACACAACCAACACAACTTCAAAGAAGTGGTAGGTTCGTGCGGGGGGGTGGGGGGCTGGTGTACAGTGCACAAGCAGGTTGAGAGCACAGGAAGCTAGGGTAACCCTTGGTTATCTTCCCTGACTTTTCCTTAGTAGCCGCAAAACCGAGAAAGAATCTCTCCGGAGGGCTAACTGTACCATTAAAGGCATAGTGATGCTAATCAACCACGCTCTGGGTTCAACGCTGCAAGCTACCCAAACAATGGGAAAGCTTGCAGGCTCCCTGGGGTTTCAGGACTGACTGCAGCAATGGCCGCACAGCAGGAAACACATCCTGAAGACCTGTGGACTTTTCCTCCAGTCCTGGTACCCAGGCATCCAAGCCTAGGTCTTGTGCTTGCCCCCAGCTGCACCCGGCTCCGGAGAGAAGGATTTGGATCTTCTAGTTAGAATAATGCCCGGCAGGCACTGTCTCCCACAGGGGCAACAGGGTGCTGTTGGGAAGAGGGTTTGGTTGCTAGACAGCAAAAAGAAAAAAAAAAAAAAAAAAAGACCTGCAAACTGTATCAACTATTTATCTGAAGGTCCGTCTCTTTGTAAATATTAACCATCTTTCTCAGACTTAGCCTCCATGTATGGATAGTATTAATTTTTCTTTAATTATTTGTCCATTGTTTAAAAAAACCCTCAGGACTGTCTTTTTAAATTCAGTGTTTATATTTGTCAAAGTTTGTGTGTACATTGCTCAGAGTCATAGTTCAACCTGGTTTTGAATGATGAGCCGTGTTCTGTATCCTCCCATTCATATTTTCTATTCCCCAGAGAAAACTATTTTCAATTTCTAACTGATTTATTTGCTATTTGTCTTCGTATTTCTGAATTGCACACTGTGGCTATTCTGTTTTAGGCATTGTTTATCGACTTCCCACTATGGAAAATGAGTTTTGTTCTTTCTCAACACTTGCTGCCTGACCACACATACATGCTCTTCTTCCCCCATCCTCCCAGGATAATGGTATTGGATCCATAGTCCGTGTTTTTATTATTATGACTATGTCAGCCCTGTTTGCAATGGTGCCATGTAGTATACTGTGACTACTTTTTTCTTCCAATACCACCTTTGATTTTTCTCAGATGTTAATTATTGTCTTGGTTTTTTATTCATTTACTTAGATTTTCTGTGCTTCTCACTAATGAACCCCCAAATGTACCCAAACTATAAATCTTTCCCATTTAAACACATCAGATATTCTATGAATTTCATCTTCTTAAAACCTCTCCCTAAGCATTCTGACCAGCTCTTGTCTGCGTCCTTGGCCGGTTGCCTTCCAGGCCCGCTGAAGAGCTTTTACCCTGGGGTCTCCTTCACCTGTCTCTTGTTTTAGATCCATTGCTTCCTGGATCCAATATCGTCTTCTTCCTTAGTCTTCCCTATCATTTTGAAGTAGCATATTATCATTAGTTTCTCGAGCAAGTAAATCTTTTTTTAGTTTTAGGAATTTCCCTGAGAATTTTTTTTTTTTTTTAAAGATTTTATTTATTTATTTGACAGAGACAGAGATAGCGAGCAGGAACACAAGCCGGGGGAGTGGGAGAGGGAGAAGCAGGCTTCCCGCAGAGCAGGGAGCCCAATGTGGGACTCGATCCCACGACCCTGGGATCATGACCTGAGCCGAAGGCAGACGCTTAACGACTGAGCCACCCAGGCGCCCTTCCCTGAGAATTTTAAAGGCACTGCTTCATTTTTTTCTATCCTCCAGAGTCCCTGTTGAAGTGTGATTCATTCTGATTTTTTTTTTCCCACTCTGATTCTGACCTTTATGTGACAGCTTGTTTTCCCTTTGGAAGCTTTGCTTTAACCTTGATGTTCTGCAAGTTCATAATGATGTGACTTGAGCACTTGCTAGATCCTTTCAGTCTGGGACAATTTTCTTGAATTAATTCATTGATGACTTCCTCTCCTTGGTTTTTCGGTTCTATCTTGAATTTGTTAGATTTTGGATCTCTTAGACTGATACCCAGTTTTTGTATCTTCACTCTCCTGTTTTTTTTTTTTTTTTTCTTTTCTCCTGTTTTCTATCCTTGTGGCTTTTTATTCTTCTTTCTGAAAGTGTTCCTCAACTTTGTCTTCCAAACCTTGCATTGAGTTGTTTGGTTCTGCTATCAAAATGTGTATTTTTCGGGGCACCTGGGTAGCTCAGTCATTAAGTGTCTGCCTTTGGCTCAGGTCATGATCCCAGGGTCCTGGGATCGAGCCCCGCATCGGCCTCCCTGCTCAGCAGGAAGCCTGCTTCTCCCTTTCCCACTTCCCCTGCTTGTGTTCCCTCTCTCACTGTGTCTCTCTCTGTCAAATAAATAAATAAAATCTTTTTTAAAAAATGCATATTTTTCGGGCGCCTGGGTGGCTCAGATGGTTGGGCGTCTGCCTTCGGCTCAGGTCATGATCCCAGGGTCCTGGGATCGAGTCCCGCATCGGGCTCCCTGCTCCTTGGGAGCCTGCTTCTCTCTCTCTCTGTCTCTCATGAATGGATAGGTAAAATCTTAAAAAAAAAAAAAAAAAAATGCATATTTTTCTAGCATTCTTTTTTGTTCTCTGAATGTTGTTTTTTTCTTTGCTATTAGTAATTCATTTATTGTATGATGAGCAATACAGAAACTAGAAAATATAACTACTTAAGTTGGCATTTTATGGCAAAAAGAGATTATCAATTGACTAGCCTCAAAATTTGTAAACTTGAGCCAGAGAAAATCACCTAAAATATACAAAATTCAATTGTATATAATTCTTAGTGTCTGTAAGGGTTATGTTATCTCTGGCTGTTTTGTTTGTTTTTAATACTTCCGGGGTGCCTGGGTGGCTCAGTGGGTTAAGCATCTACCTTCAGCTCAGGTCGTGATCTCAGGGTCCTGGGATCGAGCCCCACCTTGGGCTCCTTGCTCAGCGGGGAGCCTGCTTCTCCATCTGCCTGCTGCTCCCCCTGCTTGTGCTCCCTCTCCTCTCCCTCAAGTAAATAAATAAAATCTTAAAAAATAAAAAAAAGTTTGTAATTTCCTTTGTAGTCTCTTTTTTCTTCTAAGTTGCTTTTTTCTCTTTGTTTTGGTCTGTCTTTCATAGTAAATGCCCTCCTCGGTTTCTGGTGATCCTTGGCTAGTTTCTGATATTTAAGAGCAGGCCATTAAACAGGTACTTGAGATCTCTGGACTTGTGAGTAAAACTTATGGGATGTGATCCTCACTGTGGGGGTAGTCTGCATGAGTCACTCCTTGGGATACCGCTTTTATCTGTTTCTTTAGCTCTTTTATCTTGGCTACTCTGATTGTGTTGGAAATTTTTTAATTTTGCACTATTCATTTTCTCTCTCTTTCTTACAATTTTTAGATGTGTAGCCTTTGGTTCTCATGTTGTAGATAAAAATATCCCCCCTGGGGGGTGCCTGGCTGGCTCAGTCGGTTAAGAGTCGGCCTTGGGCTCAGGTCATAATCCCAGGATCCTGGGAAGGAGGAGCCCTGCGTTGGGCTCTCTGCTCAGCGGGGAGCCTGCTTCTGCTTGTCCCTCTGCCTCTGCCTGCCACTCCCCCTGCTTGTGCTCTGTCAAATAAATAAATAAAATCTTAAAAAAAAAAATCTCTGCTGGGTCTCTGCTAAGATCTTCCTTTGGATGTCATTTCAACCCTCTTAAACCATCTTATTTGCTTTCATGGCACTTGGCAGATAGCCCAACTTGCTAAAAAGTAAACAGGAGTTGGTAGCAAATCTGAGCACTAGAACACACCTAGAATACAAAGTGAGAGTCGCCTTCAGTGCATTATTTTCCTTAATATATTTGATCAGAAATTGGATGAACCTCCGGGATGCTGAAACAGGGAAGATACTGTGGCAAGGAACAGAAGACCTGTCAGTCCCTGGAGTGGAGCATGAAGGTACTCCCCAACCCTTTGTCTGCACAGGGCTCTGATGTTTCTGGAGCTGGGCCTAAGCATCAGGGAGCTAAATTAATGCAGACCCTAATGGGCAAACCCCTGAGGGCACAGCATGTGTTGTTGAGATTCCTAGTTCCTTTCCTACCTTTTTTTTTTTTTTTTTTTTTTTTTAAAGATTTTATTTATTTATTTATTTGAGAGAGAGAGAATGAGAGAGAGCACACGAGAGGGGGGAGGGTCAGAGGGAGAAGCAGACTCCCTGCGGAGCAGGGAGCCCGATGCGGGACTCGATCCAGGGACTCCAGGATCATAACCTGAGCCGAAGGCAGTCGCTCAACCAACTGAGCCACCCAGGCGCCCTCTCTTTCCTACCTTTTTTTTTCTCTCACTTCCCAAAACCCATTTTGTGCTGAAATTTTAGCATTAGAACATACCTAAAGATATAAACTAAGCTCTCAACATTTTTTTCCAAAAGAAAATTTGCATTTTTATCTCCCTGAATAAAAGAAAAACTAAGGGGTTAAAACCAACAGAACAGAGTAGAGAAGGTGCCCATTCAACCTTTTTCCTGATGAGAGCAGCTAGGGAAGGCCCTTAGATGCACTACCTCTGATGTTTCTTAAATATCTTTCAGGGAGGTGCCTGGGTGTCTCAGTTGGTTAAGTGTCTGCCTTTGGCTCCGGTCATGATCTCAGGGTCCTGGGATCGAGCCCCGCACCTCCGCATCCCTGCATCAAGCTCTCTGCTCACCGGGAAGTCTACTTCACCCTCTCCCACTCCCTCTGTGCTCTCCCTCTCTCTCTCTCTGTCTCTCTCAAATATATAAAAATTTTTAAAAAAAAAGTGCATCAGTCAGATGCACTTGACCAGTTGGGGACCTCTGCCTTTAATTAAAAAGTGTAATTCTGTTACCAAGGCATTCTCTGAAATTTAACATAGATAATGTGTTCTTTAAATCAGCTCTAAGAAGCTCCCAGAAACTTGAAGCATCATAGTATGTGATTTTCATTGAGAATGGCTTCAATATTTCTTTTTCTATACCAGCCCGTGTTCCCAAGAAAATCCTCAAGTGCAAGGCAGTGTCTCGAGAATTGAACTTCTCTTCAGCAGAGCAAATGGAAAAATTCCGCCTGGAACAGAAAGTTTACTTCAAAGGGCAATGCCTAGAAGGTATTCTGTGGCCTACTGCTGGAAGCCACAGTTAGGGTGACAGGGAAAAAAGGCAGGACCCAGTGAACTAAAAGCACTGCTTTGGTAACGTTCACTTTGCAACTCAGATTGTGATGGGATCCCTACACCCTGAGAGACTGGGGGCCCCGGGAAAACCAAACAAAAACGAAGCTGCCAATGACAAGGGCCTTCGAGCCCAACAAAAGGGTTTCTGACCCTGGTGGGCCTGGGCTGGCGCCTGCTTTATCACTGGCAAATTGTAACGTGGTCACGAGGAAGCTGCCGATGAGGGCCTGGTACGGTGCTCTCTGTCTCCTGCGGATCGGACTGGCAAGGCCGCTCTGCATTGAGTTTCCACCGTGAACTGTAAGAGGGCACATATGCGTCTCACAGGTGAAATTCCAAGTGAAAGGCCTATTCTCTTCTTCTGTTTATCATGTACACATAGCCTACTTCTGAGAAAACATTGCTTATACTATATCCGCCCACTGGTCCTCGTCCTTTAGACCCTAGAGCACAGGGAGTAAGCCTCTGGTGTGGTCCAGAGGACAGCCCGAGGGGCCTTCTGTGACCCTTCCCATGCCTCTGACCCGGGAGGTTTCTGATGGCTTCATGTGTGGTTCTTGGGGTAAGAAGAGGCTCACTCTCAAGGGGCAGGGGGTGGACGAGGGGCTCTGAGACTGGGGTGCCCGCTCGCCAGCTTTTCCTTCTTCCTGCAGAGTGGTTCTTCGAGTTTGGCTTTGTGATCCCGAACTCCACAAACACCTGGCAGTCCCTGATAGAGGCAGCGCCCGAGTCCCAGATGATGCCCGCCAGCGTGCTAACGTGAGTGAGCAGACCACAGGCCCTGTGGAGTGAGTCTCGAAGCCGGCATTCCAGGCAGGGGGACTTGTGGTCCTGTTCAGCGGGCCACCCAGGTTGAAAACAAGGGTAAAGAGTATCCAGGGGTATTTGAGTGTATAGGTTACTGACTTCTGTCACATGAAAAAGACAGTGTGTGATCGAATGGGAAAAAATTAAAAACTTTAGATTAGACTTTTAGACTAAACTCCTGATTAACCCTGACTTGCTGTGCAATCTTAGACAGTGTTTACCTCTTTGGCCTTATTTTTCCCCTCTCTAAACACAGAATTAATAATTCTGTCTCACAGAGGTGGAGTGAGGCTGAAACGAGATGATATGGGAGGAAACTGGCCGGTACTCTATATTAAATCTAGGCTAATTTGCTCACTTTCCTGACTACCAAACTTCTGATACTCTCTGTACTTTTCTCGGATGGCCTTTAATGGAATCTGACAAAGTTCTAATTTTGTTTTAGAGGATAACGTTTGGTTATAGTTTTTCAGAGACTAGCTTACCATTTTAATAGTTATGCTTCCTGCTCAAAGAATAATTAGTTTGTCCTTTATCCAAAAACCCTGTCAGTAATGGCCCACCAACCATTTTCTCTTGGGAAAAGGTATTAGACTTTTAAAGGTTTTAGTAATAGTGTCTACTAATGAGTTTTTCACACAGATAATTGTGTAATATTGGACTGTCCCTTTAAACAGATCCTTGGTGAAAGCCACACTGAATACAAATAGAGGTTATTTACTTTATAAGTCTTTAATAGATGTTTAATTATAACAGTAGGTATTTTTATATTCCAATAGCCAATTAAATCTTGAGTTTCTTATGTACCTATTTTATAATTAATTACCAACAAAAATATATCTGCTGGCTATTAATTACCCTAGGAAAGTACAGGGTAGTATATAGAAGGGCATTCTTTATATTTTATTAACCCCCATTGACTTCTCCTTGGCCAGGCCCAGTTTGTTTCAGGTACTAAAACCAGTAAGTCTATGATGATGTATTTAGGTTTTTTAAGTCAGATTTTACTTTTTGGAACCCAAAAGCAGTACCTCTATTGCCCTTAACTTGGTTCAAGAGTGGTTTGGTTTGGAAACACTGAGATATCCACCTTAAGAAAAATGAAATTCCACTGTGTGCAATACAGGTGTGCCATTTGGGGTTCTTTGGCTACAAGCCATAGAAATGACTCCAGCTGATATGACAGCTGAAGGGGGGGTGGGGAGGGGAGGCACCGAGACCCAGGCAGCTTGAAAGATACAGATGGCAGGAATCCATGGATGATTTCCTTCAGGAGCAGCCTTAGGAAGCATCCTGCTCTGGGGAGAGAGTCTGATTGGCCCAAATTATGTCCTGTGCCCACCCCTTTGCCAGGTGAAGGAGGGGCTACCTGACTGACCCGTGGACTGGAGATGGGGTGGGTCCCCAAAAGAAGAGCAGAGTGCTATTACCCAAAGTGGTGAAAATAGATGCAGGAAAGGCCAACCCACAGCTGTCTACCAGAGTAGGTGTTGTAGGGAAAGATACCACCCCTAAGGCCTGCAGGTTTCCATGTGTATCAAAAAGTCAGTCATATTAAAAAAAAAAAAAAAAAAGTCATACTTATGAGGACCCCTATGTGCAGAGCCCTCTGCTAAGGGCTTTACATATATCAGGGATTAATATCAAGGATTAAGACATGCTCTTTCTTCTGTTTTCTGAATTTGAGGAGAAAAAAATCGAATCACAAAGTTAAATGTCACATTAGACTTCTAACCCCATTTGGACATAGACTTCAGTGTCCCCAGGCCAAGGTGGGTGCATGTCCCCGGGCCCAGCAGACCCAGACGGAAACCACTTTGTGGAAATGAAATCTGTTGCCTAACACACTCACTCTTTTGCCCTCTCTTCTTACTTATAGTGGGAATGTTATCATAGAGACAAAGTTTTTTGACGACGATCTTCTTGTAAGCACATCCAGAGTGAGACTTTTCTACGTTTGAGAGAAGAATGTGTGTGCATTTCAAGAATTTGGGTTTTTTGGAGGAAAGGAGGAAACTGTTTACTTTTTTCCTCCACACATTTGGTTTTTGACACTTCCACCCCTAATTCCCTGTACGGCAGAACCCACCTGCGGCCACCAGGGGACCAGTTCTGTGTAGGTAACCAGATGGCTGTTAACTCCCAGCCGCCATCTTCCACTGACCAGACTCAACTCCCAACCCCAGACCAGGGCAGAGGGTGAGCCTTGACTCCTTCCCAGGGTGACACGGGACAGACGCTTACCACAAGAGCCACTGCTGTTCCCGCCCCCGCCCTGCCTCCTCCTTGGGCCCTGCAGGCAACACATCTTCCTTTGGCCCCTGGTTTTGGAAAAATTCATATTCCTGACCTATGTTTAGTTTTTTCCTACCATTTCTATTTCATACATTCTCATACATTTAACTTGTAAAATAGACTGTGATATTATTATTACGTAATGAATTAAAACATATGAATTAAAATATTCCTACAGTCTTTAGCATGGCACTGCTTTCATCTCCACTTTTTCTGGAACACGAACCCAGCCCCATGATGTGAAGACATTTATCAGACCGTAGGATCACAACTGTATTTTACTCCAGAGATCGACTGATCTTGCGTTCCCGATGCTTCAGTTGCTGCTTTCCGAGAACGTACAACGTACCCAAACAAGACCCATGACCTTAACGTTTGTGTTTGAGACATGATATGTAGTGGTTCTCTTCTACAACATAGATGCTCCCTTTGTTTGTTTGTTGTCGCTTTTAACTTTTCTCATACCTTTATGATGTACCTTTGCTAAAGAGGTTTCCAGAAAGGGTAGAAGTTCCAAGCTGGCAGAGTAGAGACTCTTCTATTCTTACGTGAGAGGATAGAAGTTCCAGAATGGAGAAAAGATCTCCCCGAAGTCATGTGGAGAACGATGGGAACGCATCTGGGATGGGGTGGGTGCTGGGAGGCCTTAAAACCCAGGCAGAGGAAGCCAGCGTGGGAGACAGTGATGGTAGCTGGGTGCCCACAAGTCTGACATGACAGAGAAGGGTTCTTTTTTAGGAACTTAACCCTGAGCTACCAGCAGCCTTCGCTGTTCTTTATACAATACCACCAATTAAAGGGCTTCCAGTTCGCACAGTAGTAAGGGCCTGAGGCCACAGGGGAGGAGAATACACCCAGAGATGGGCCCTCTCTGGCATAGCCCCTGCTCATATATTCCTCCTCTGCTTCTGTCCGTTACCAAAGGGTCTGCCTGCGTCTGTGGATGGGGAGGGGAAGGACATTTTTAGAGGACTATCACCATCTTTCAGTGATAATTCCATTCCTCACGTGAGGGCTCTTGTCTTCAAAAGCTAATTTTTAAATACCAAGATTGGATGAAAAAACAAAGTTAAAACGAATCCACATTTCCTTTTGCTTTCTGGAAATGCCATCTCTTCTCTCAGAGTGAACTCGCCCCCTTTCCCTGAACTGCGTCTGTCCCCAGAATTCCAGCAGGGAAGGCTCTCAGGGAACTGGACACCTCACAGTGGAGAGAGGCCGTCCCAGGGAAGCTTCTCTCCCTGCTTAGAGCCTCCTTCACTGCCCTTCTCCACGTACCCAGCCAGAACTCTCAGGGACACACTTCTTTGCCAACTGCTCTGAGGAAAAAAAGAACGATAGCCCAGTCATTCTTAGATGCTCACCATCTCTTCAGGCAATGCATATGCTCAGGTGGTGTTGGTCATTTTATCGCGAAACAAGGAAGGCCAAAAAAGTGTGCTCGGGGACAGTGTGAGTGAGAGGTTCTGAGCTGTGCGGGAGGGACTGGAGCTGGCTGGGAGGGTGGCTGCAGCTATGGTGGGAGGAGGAAGAGGGGAGGCCTACGGGCAAGGGTGAGCACAAGCAAAAGGAGAGGCCACAAGAGCTGTGGGGACAAGGGCCCTTACAGGTCAGAGTCAGCCAGGAGAGTGGCTGCAGGTCTAAAGGCCTGAGGAGCTGGGGGTTTTGTGGATACATCGAAGGCCACAGAATGTTACGAAGGAGAGGCATGCAGCCCAGGCCTGGCACGTTGGCAGGCACCTGCCCCACCCCGACACCCGGATTCAGTAGGTGTGGGGCCCAGAAATCGCCCCGGTGACTCTGATGCAGGTAGTCTGTGGACCATACTCTGGGAAATGCTGGGCGAGGCTGTAAGTGAGTGTTAGAGATGGATATACGTACACAGGTGGCTTCAAGGGAAACTGAAGTGGCGTGCCAGGGCTTCAGCACCGAATCCGGCCTCAGGTGCGCGGGGAGGGCTCGGAGGGAGTCCAGTCGACCGGAGGGGAACCGGCCACACTCAGGCCCCACTTACACGCTTCCCATATGCATACGTGGGAGGCACAGGCCTGCCTTTCGGAGATTTGTCTCTGCTACAGGGACGTGACAGGTCTATAAATGCCTGTGATAAGGGAAGCACAAGGTGAATTTAAAGGAAGAAGAGAGAAAAGAATAAATGAAAAAAATGAGAAGAGATTACACACTTCAGAAAAATCAGGAAAGCCCTCTCTTCTCTGAATCCTTCAACTCTTAGCCTACAAAACATGTTCAAGTGACCCTAAAAATATAAATTTTTAAAAAATAAAGCTCGTGGGGCGCCGGCGTGACCCAGTCGGTTAAGCGTTGGACTTCAGCTCAGGTCGGGATCTCAGGGTCCTGGGGTGGAGCCCTGGTGCTGAGCTCTGCACTCAGCGGGGAATCTGCTTCTCTCCCTCCCTGTCTCCCTCTGCCCCTCCTCTGGCTCGTTCTCTCTCTCGCTCGCTAGCTCGCTCACTCTAATATATTTTTAAAAATTTAAAAAATAGGGGCGCCTCGGTGGCTCAGTCCTTAAGCATCTGCCTTCGGCTCAGGTCACAATTCCAGGGTCCTGGGATCGAGCCCCGCATTGGGCTCCCTGCTCTGCGGGAAGCCTGCTTCTCCCTCTCCCACTCCCCCTGCTTGTGTTTCCTCTCTCGCTGTGTCTCTCTCCATCAAATAAATAATTAAAAAAAAAAAAAATCTTTAAAACTGTTTTAAAAAAAATTTTTTTTAAATAAGGCTTTCCTTCAATCCAGCAACACCTACACTCCCGCTCCATCCTTCTCTTTCTCTGCAGATCCAAATTCCTTAGGATTGTCTCCACTCACTCTTTTCACCCCCCTACCTCTCATTTACTCCTTAACTGCTGCTGTCTGGCTCTGGCCAGTGGCCTCCTTTCCTCCAACGCGTCGGTGAACTCCACTGATCCACTGCCCCCTTCTGGTCCTTCCTGCTTTGTCAGCTGCATTTGATCCTTCTGACATCTGGAAATTCTTGTGGATTCTGGGAGCCCCTTTCCTGGGAGTTCTGCTCCTTGCAGGCTCTTCATTTGCTTCCAACCACCTTGTCCCTAAAATGTTTGTTAGTGGATTTTTGGATTTTTGTTTTTGTTTTTTTCTTTTTTTTCCTAGCTGTTGTATATTGAGAACATTCTATGTGCAAATTCTTTAAGTATTATGCATTCACTCCACGCATATTTATTGAGCACTTGTTATGCACCACTGTTTTAAATGGCGGACATACTTGCTGAACAAGACAGTGAAGTCCCTACCATCACATTCTAATGAGAAGAGACAGGAAGTGAATAATTTCAGATAGCAATCAATGCTCTGACAAAATAGGACAGTGCAATGTCAGCATCGGTCTGGTGTGAGAAGGAATGGAAAGAAGTCAGTGTTCAGCTTGTGACAACCAAAACGGGATGGACGAGTCCCCAGCAAGCCAACAGCCATGGAAAGCCGGGCTTTACTCAGAATTTTAAGTCCCTTAAACTATCAACAAAGCAAGATCCAGTGGGGCCACAAACGATTGTCTCATTTACTACAAAGAGCTCCCCCCTGTGGGAGGAGTGCACCTGCCTCTCCCAGCCTGGTGTAGGGTGGAGAGGAGAAATGAAGTAGGCCACAGAGGTCAGAGGCAGATGTCCCTGTTTCCTTCACCGCACCCTCCCTCCCAGGCTGAGGTGGGACCAGCGGATAGAAACCAGGTTCAGGGGAAGCAAGAGAATTGCAGGGTTGATAACCACTTCCTGTAAGTTAGCGGGGAGAATGGGCTGCCCCATAATCCAGACCAAGGTCTGTTGACTAGCCTTACAAACATCTCTACCCCTACCTCTCAAGCTGCAGTTCCTATAACCACCTGGGGCCTGTCGGGCCAACAGCATCGTCTTCCCTTCTGATTTATCCTTCACATCTCAGCCAAAAAGAGCCCCGAAATGTGCGTCTGGTCACCAGTCCCTCTATATTGAACAGTTTATTTTCATTTATTTATTTTTTAAAGAAGGATTTATTTATTTATTTATTTTTATTTTAATCATTTATTTGACAGAGAGAGAGAGACAGCGAGAGAGGGAACACAAGCAGGGGGAGTGGAAGAGGGAGAAGCAGGCTTCCCACTGAGCAGGGAGCCCGATGCGGGGCTCGATCCCAGGACCCTGGAATCATGACCTGAGCCGAAGGCAATGACTGAGCCACCCAGGTGCCCCTGAACAGTTTATTTTTAGAACTTCTTGCTAGTGACCTGGTAATTGCTTTGCAGCTGTCAAAATACACTGTTAAAATAGTCCTTGAAGTGAAGACCAACCTGGCTTGGCAACTTTGGGGTACCTTTTTATTTGGTTTGAAGCTAAGCAGCTTTGACCATAGTTTTCAGTAAACTGAAGGGTGAAGTGGAATGGAGTGAGAAGCAGAGATTTGGTGAATACAGTTGGTTCCCAAACTGTGCACCAAGGCACCCCAGGGCACTGAAGCAAATTCACAAGGGTGCCAAAGGATATTTTAATTTTTAAGGGAAACGCAGCCATTGGGGATGTCTGTTGTACAGTGCTCACTATTAGCTCAAGATAGTTCAGTTTCAACATTATATTGCACCACACTACATTCTTTTTGATGAGCTATCTTTGGGAAACCGAATTTTTTGGTGTTTTGGTGATATGCAAGTACCCCTGAAAAGTCAGTGTGAACAGGGGTGCCGGGGTGACACAGTCGGTAGAGCATCCAACTTTTGGTTTCGGCTCAGGTCATGGGATCGAGCCCCACATCGGGCTCCACACTGAGGGTGGAGTCTGCTTGGGATTCTCTCCCTGTGCCCCTCCCAGCTGCATTCTCGTGCTCGCTCTCTCTAAAATAAATGAAAAAAAAGGAAGTGTGAACAGGAAATGAGGGTGGTTGTGTCCGATCTGATTCCAAGGTTTGGGAAGCTGTGCCGTGCTTAGCAGGCACACACTGCATCAGTAAGCCATTGTGATTATAAATAAAATAAAAATATTTTTTCTCTCAATTTACGTGGCTTTTCTTTTTCCAAAATAATATGACAGCTAATCGGTTAAGATATAAATACTTAACAAGTTGTTTGGACCTAACTACATAATAAAAAAAAAGTATTTATTTAATAGGTTTTTTTGCACTGTGGAAAAATTACTGAGACACTAAGTTCTGTGAACAGAGAAAGTTCAGGAACCTCTAATAAGCCCTTAGTTTTTTGGGTTTTTTTTTTTTTTCCAGATTTTATTTTTAAGTAATCTTTACCCCCAACAGGAGGCTCAAACTCATAACCCTGAGATCAAGAGTCACATACTCTACTGGCTGGCTCAGTCGGTAGGGCGTGCAACTCTCAATCTTGGGGGTCGTGAGTTTGAGCCCCATGGTGGGGGTAGAGATTACTTAAAATATGCCTTTCAGAGGATTAGAAACATATGCTCATGCATTACCATCACTGAAAGCCACAGCAACAAGTGGGTATTGGCCACCCCCTTCTGAACCCTGAGTCAGCTCTTGGTTCCATGGAATGCTTTTGAATTCTTGTACTTATTAAAGAAAATGTTTTCAAAGGAAAAGAAGGCATTTATTCAAATTTCCTAAGAGTGGCTTTTTTAAGTGACTTGATTTATTCAAATCATCCCCCAAATAGCTCTTCTCAATTATAAGAGGATAAGCAAGATTATTAACACTTGAATGTTTTATATATAATCATTACTTTCATTTGGGGCTAAAGTATGTGCATTAGACCCATAGAACATGATAATCTGAATATGGTGCACAGGGCAGTTGTACATGATTGGTGTACCTCTTTACAGAACTCGAAATTTCATTTCATTTTTTATATGTTATAGAGATTGATAATGGTCATTTCTTTTCTTTCCTGGTATGGTGGCCATACACACTTTATTCAGGGCCCAGCCCTTGGTCAGGATTGGAATCCAAATCCTCTCTTCCGGCAGATTGTCTAATTATTACTCTCTTTTTTAATTGGCTTGTATTCAGCAACAATCTGCAATACGTTTTGTACAATTAGGCTAAGGTTTTTCTTGGAGGGTTCACATTTACTTAAAAGTAGACACTTTGGATATTCAAGAGGTTTTATGACCATAATGATCCTCAAATATTTCCAGACTCAAATGATGCCGTTCTGGCGGTGTCAGAATTCTGAGACCTCAGTGTGGATTTGATTGTGTTTTGAAGGAGGCATGCAATCATTTGCTGAAAAAAACCTTGCCTCTCCCACAGGCACCTCCTTGGTCTCCCTGGGGAGGCAAGTGGCCACAGGGAGTGCCCCCTCTAAAAATGTCATTGCACAACAAGAGACTAACCACTTAAAAATTAAGTCGCTGTTTGTGACAGGCCCCTGAGCAGAGCAGGAAAATAATAGAAAGCCCACCTTCCTAATAATGTGACTAATTTGATGCCAGGGTCTTTAAAATGGATTCAGACCACACTGTCTCCAACGAAAGAAATGAGCCTCTCCTGGTGAGAGGTGCTTCCTGAGAGGTTGACTAGTAGAGACGTCAGCGGGCCCTCAAAGCTGGCTAAGGACAATGTTGACAAAGGGGTCAGAATTGTAGAATCCACTGTCACCTTTCCCCATGGGGCTGGAACCCATCCAGCCTCAGTATCTTAGTTCTAAGACTAGAGTCTGCCCAGCACCACTATCCAGCAGGACACACCCCCAGGCTCTAGCGGAAACCACAGGAGTCACACTTAGGACATTGTGGGGAGATTGTTGAGAAGGACCCAGAGAATACCTCTGGGAAGGGGCTGAAGTTTTCCTGGGATACAGAATGGAGTTGCAGATGAATTTCTAAGACAAAAGAGGATGTGCATATTTTTGGGAACTTGATATATAGGGTCAAATGCTTTCCAGAAAGGTTTGTACCCATTTCCACCCTTAGCTATGCCCAAATTTACTACACCAACCACGTCCTGGGCTGTGTTGAGGGTCACAGGGTCCCAGACCACCTGCTGCTGAGGGAGCCTGCATGAGGCCCGTGCAGGATTCTATGGCCAGACTATGGAACCAGTTCCCAAAGGAATCCTTTCCTATCCTCTGTTTAGTTCAGCAAACAATCCCTGAGCCCTGGTGAGGGTCCTTGTACAAGATCAGCTTTTTCTGGACACTGATGTCCTTCAGTATGTTAATAGGCTTTCTGTAAAAAAAAAAAAAAAAAAAAATCTGTGGACTATTACTCAGCCATCAAAAATGAAATCTTACCATTTGCAATGATGTGGATGGAACTAGAGGGTATTATGCTCAGCGAAATAAGTCAGAGAAAAACAATTATCATGATTTCACTGATACAGAATTTAAGAAACAAAACACGGCCATAGGGGAAGGGAGGGAAAAATAAAATAAGATGAAATCAGAGAGAGAGCCAAACCATAGGAGACTCTAAACTATAAGGAACAAACTGAGGGTTGCTGGATGGGAGGTGGGTGGGGGGATGGGGTTACTGGGTGTTGGGTATTAAGGAGGGCACGTGATGTAATGAGCACTGAGTGTTATAGGCAACTGGTGAATCACTAAACTCTATCTCTGAAACTAATAATACAGTATGTGTTAATTGAATTTAAAATTCTAGGTCAAATTTGGAATGAGCTACATGTTAAACTTTCCTCTTAGAGCCTCCTTCATATGTTAAAGACCCAGGGAGTCTGTTTTCTTCCTGTTCTGTTCTGCAGAAAGAAAACCCTTCCCAAACAACAACAACAACAACAACAGAGAAAACCCTTCCCATTGCTTACCCCAGCACTTCGCCAAACAGGATTGCTTTAACCGCTCAGGCACAGCTTGGAGCAGAGAAACAGTTGGGAGGTGCCGGGCTGCATGAAGATGGGGGTCTCACCACTGAGTCCAGTGAGACTGCGTTTGGCTCTGAGGCAGAGGTGGGAACACGGTAAGTTCTGTGAGTTCCTGGGAGGTCAGAGGAGCAGAGAGCACTGCAGGCTGGAGAGAGGGAAAGGGGGACTCCAGGCAGTGCATGCAAGGTGGGCAGCTCAGATGACTGGGCCATGGCCCACCCCACACACCAGGCTGGAAATGAGTCGAGCAGGACTCTGTGATCCCAATGAGAGATGAACCATGAGCATCACAGCATCTTCCGAGGCTGATTCACCTCCCTCTGTTCCCCTTCAACCTGGAAACCACCAGAAGTCAATGCCCACACCGCAGCGCTCCTCCTTCCTCAAGCTGTCTTTGTTGTTCATGGAAGTCTGACTGGCTTTGGAGATTAGAGCCGGGAGCCCAGTATCCTCCTGGCTACTAGTATGACTCAGTTGCAGATGACAGAAAACCCAACCTGAACCAGCCTAAACGAAGAGAGATGTGCTGGCTTGCATAAATGAAAAGTCCAGAGATTGGTATGGTGTTAGGTACAAGTCAACCCAGAGACTCAAGCAACCTCATAGAACTTACCGTCCCTCTGCCTCTTGGTTCAACTCTTCTATCTGTGTGGGCTGCAGTCTCCACCTCTCACATAGCCCTAAGTTCAAGGCTCACCACCCAGGCCCAAGCTTCTTCCCTTCGCAGCAACTCAGTCAAAAAATCCCAGGAGGGGGCACCTGGCTGGCTCAGTCAGTGGAGTGCATTGATCTCGGAGTCCAGAGTTCCAGCGCCATATTGGGCTAGAGCTAACTTAAAAAAAAAAGAAAAAGAAAAAAGAAAAAAATCCCAGGTCTCACTCTGATTGGATCAACTAGGGTCATGTGCCATCTCTGAGCCAATCAGTATAGCCAGGGGTTCCTGGACACTGATTGGCCGGGACCAAATGGCATATTCTGCCTGTGGAATTGGGTTGAGAGTGGGGGAGGGGAAGTTCTTTAGGAGGCAAACTGGACACCATTTCAGGAGATTATTGCCAAGAGAAGGTTGATGGGATGGCTGCTGGTGACAAAAACAACATATGTTGTACCTTGTGGAATCCTCATTGGCGCCAGTCACAGGCTGCTAGGCCTTCTCCGTCAATAATGCATCTATCATTCCCCTAGTATATAAGGTCACTGTTGCAGGCGGCCTTAGAATGTTTCGGCTGTGTTTCCTAATGTCACCTCTCTGAACTCAGAGCAGACCCTGGGAGTGGAGACCAATGTCTCTGTAGAGGAAGGCCTGGGGAGAGCCCTGCCCTCTTCCCTGGCTGACCCCATCCTTCCCTTCAAGGGCGTGGAGCTAGGGATTGACAAGCAGCCACACTGCAAAATTGGACTACCCCATTAAAGCTGGGACCAGGGTTTCTGTCCCCATGAAGCAGCTGTCACCAGGCAGGAACCACGAAGCAGCCAGGGCCCGAGGCAGGCAGAGTTGGCCTGTCCCCCGGACCCAGGAGGCATGGCAGAAGGCTGGGCACTGGGGATCTAGGTCTTTGGACCCCTGGGCCAGCAACGGCAGCCGAGGAGAGGTGGCACCAGATCGTGGCACTCGGGCCTAGGGCAGCCTAAGGGGCAGCTCGGAGAGTGCCAGGGAGTGCAGCTGGGAGCCTCGGAACTCCAGCCCTGCATTCTCTGCAGCTCAGGACCTGGGACTGGGACTTAGGTCAGCAGTCACTGTGAATAGCGAGCAGAGAGGACCAAGAGCTGGACCTGCCCTAGGAAGGTGCTGCGCACACCAAGCCTTTCAACGGGTTAAGCAAGAAGGAGCCCAGGGGGCCAGAACCCAAGGAGGAACCAACCCTGGCCTCAGCTTGGGCTCTGGGGAGGCCTGGGGTCTCCCCTTGAGGAAAAGAAGGACCAGATCAGCTGCCCAGAGAGAAGGCTTGGGAAATGACCACTGCCTCTCATGTCTGACTGGGGCTCCAGAAACAGAGAGGAAGGAAGGTCTTTTAGTTGGGATAGGGGTGGCTGAGAATGCGGTCCCTGGGGCTCTTTCCTGGCCTGAACGGAACCCCGCAGAGCCCCCTGCAGTTCCCCTCTGGCCACCAGAGGGAGCCCGTCCCTCACAAATCTCCCAATTTGGGCAGCATGGGCAGCCCTGTCCTTGCCTTTGGAGAGGCTTTGGGAGTAGGATGGATGGGACTCTGGGCTCCGAGAACAGGTCCCCAGGCAGTGATAAATAGTGTGCTAGTCTCAGGACTAGAGGAGAGTGGGGGACTGGGCCGAAGGCAGCAAGGACTGTTCCAGGCCGAACCTTCGGTGGGGTGAAGCCATGTGGTCAGGCTGGGCAGCTGGGACAGAGGATGCAGGAAGCTTGATGCAGACATGGGACATTAAGAAAGGCAGCCCTGAGCCTAGCTCCTGCCTCACACTCCTGTTCCCATTGCGCACAGGAGGAGACTGAGGCCCAGCAAGGTTCAGCTATTTGCTCTGTATTGACATGGCTGTCATGTCTGTATCTGGATGGGGCTCAGCCTCTCACCTCCTTCCTAGAGGTTTTGAGGGGAGTAGTTCCTTCCGATCAGGGCCATAGCCTGAGGGAGCCTGGGAACCGGATGCCAGTTCCATGTGTTGCCTGCTATGTGGTCTTCTTGCCCCCTGGGCCAGACTCCCACCCTGGGCTCTGGGCCTTGGGGACATCTGCAGGGTTGAGCTGCCCTGAGAAGCAGAACAGAGAGCAGCTGGTCAGTCTTGCCTCAAGAGCCTGTGCAAGTCATGTGGGGTGGGGGCCCAGGGTCAGAAGTTCCTTCCAGCCAAGGCCTTGATCTGACCCTGACCCTGGCATCACTTCGGATACAGCTCAATGGGGGACAGGCAGCGTGGGGCTTGAGCAGCCCAGTGAGGACACTCCACGCTGTCCTCACTCCACAGGCTCCAACCCCTGTGAAGGGCAACCCCCCCCAAAATGGGGCACCCGGCAGACACCACAAATGTGGGTGGGGGAGACAAGGGTGTGGAATGCTGTTCTACCACCAAGAGGTGTCCTGTGGTGTCCAGAGGAGGGACCTTCTCTCTCCTGCTCCTGTCTGTATCTTAGGAGCTTAGAATGGAGTCTGGCACCATGACAGCATTCGGTACATATGCGAATGAATGAATGAATGAATAGAATAGAATAGAATAGAATAGAATAGAATAGAATAGAATAGAATAGAATAGAATAGAATAGAATACTATGTGCAGGGAAACATGGTGAATAAGACATGGCCCCTGACCTCAGTGGGGGACAACCAAAACACACACACACCAGCAAATAGACAAGCTCACTTTGTGAGAAGTGTTATGTGGCCGAGGGACAGAACTGGGGAGGGCCTTCTTTACGTCAGGGACAGAGAAGGCCTCTCTGGGGAGATAACGCGGGCCTGGAGACCTACCATGGATCAAGTTATGAGAGGTCTGGGAATCAGACATTCCTGGGGCAGGAATAGCAAGTGCAAAGGCCCTGAGGGAGGACCAAGCTTGCCTTGGACACAGGGAGGCTGGTGTGGCTGATGAGCCAGGCAGGCAGGGCACAGGATGTAGGGAGAAGTGGCCTTGGGCTCGGAGCTTTTACTTCCTGGGAGGGACAGCACCCAGCTCTCTGTGCTCCCTCGTGTGACCTAAGCCTTATCGCTTCTTGCTAGGCCCTTGTCCTGGCCTATCTGGTTCATACCTCAGCCTCCGTTACTCTGGCCCAACCCAGGCCTCTCTCCGGCCTTCCGGACCCGTGCACCCAACAGCCTCTGACAATTCACCTCAAACACAGTCAGGTCTCCATGCAGCTTGAGATCTTCATCCCAGCCCCTTCCACGTGGTAAATGGCTCCTCCCTGTGCTGGAAGGCTCAGGCCAGAGCCTGGGGGATCCTTGCCTCCGACACCCATTCTATCCCTGAATCTTGACACTTAACCCCATGGGTTATCTTTTTTTTTTTTAAGATTTTATTTATCTATCTATCTATCATCTATCTATCTATCATCTATCTATCATCATCTATCTATCTATTGGAGAGAGAGAGAGAAAGCACGAGCAGGGTGAGGGGCAGGGAGCCCGATGCGGGTCTCGATCCCTGGAGTCCGGGGTCATGACCTGAGCTGAAGGCAGACGCTTAACCAACTGAGCCACCCAGGCGCCCGTACCCCTGTGATATCTTAAATACACCTGTTTCTCTTCCACCTGGCACTTCCCCTTAATCCAGTTCCCCTGCCTCTGCAGATGTCACTTTAATGTTTTCCAGGGAGCTTTTCTGCCTACAACCATTCCATGGCTTCCCCAAATCCTCCTTCAGTACCTGGTCCAAAGACTGCCCGCCCCCTTTGCCCATGCACCCTTAGCACCCTCAGCACCCTCCTGCACGGGGCCTGCCCATGCAGCACTCCTGCCCCCCAAACTGTCCCCCATCTTTCTCATCCTCCTGGCCCTTCTAGTCTCGGCTTCAATGCCGCCTCCCGAGGGAAGCCCTCCCTGCTGTCAGGTCCTCCTGTCTTTGTGCTCAGGGTCCCGTTATCCATAGATGCTCCTTAAGGAGTTGTGGATGGACACCTCAGGTAATAGCCCCATCCTCCCACCCCTTGCTGCCCGTAGGTGTCTAGGACTCTCTAACGAAGTAAGTGGGGGCCTGAGGGGGAGGGAGGGCAGAGGAAGATAGGAGGGTGATGGGGGGTGGGTATCAGCAGAAGCTGGGGTCCCAGGCTTCTTCCTCTGAATAAAGCAGAGTGTAAGTCAGTTCAAATGTGAGGCAGTGACTCCCACGTGGCCGGAGTGTTGGGGGACAGGAGTGGGGAGGGAGTGTGCATGGCTTCTCTGTCCCCACCTCGTCCTCTGCCCACAGCCATTCCTGTCTGTGGGGTAGACTTGGGCACTCTAGCTTGAGAGGTGTCCCTCCTAAGGATTGTGCCCCACCCCAATTCTGGCCGCCCTTTCCCTTGCGGCCCTGAGTGTCTCACTTGGACTCTCAAGAAAGGCATCTTTAAGACTGCATTCAGGGGGCGCCTGGGTGGCTCAGGCACTTGAGCGTCTGACTCTTGATGTCTCCATCTCAGGATTGTAGGACTGAGCCCCCTTCGGGCTCTGTGCTCAGCAGGGGGTCTGCTAGAGATTCTCTCCCTCTCCTTCTGCCCCTCCCTGCCCAAAATAAGTAAATCCTAAAAACAAGACAAAAAAAGACCACATTCAGGAGGGACAGAGGAGGCCCAGGATGGCCCAGTTGGTATAAGCCGAAGCAGAACCCATACTTTTACTCAGTGAATCGATTGCCCCACAAAGTGAGCCCTGCAGACAGTAGCCCATTCTTAGCACCCCTAACAGCTAGGGGTCAATCCTCGCTGACCCCCTAGAGACTGGGCACCACCATGATTCAGGGGCACACTGGATGCTTGCAGGAGGCTTCTGCTTGTGAAGCTCAGCTGCAGGCCCCAGGTGAGAGAACAAGCCCCAGGAGGCTTTATCAGCTCTAATAGCTCCCTTCCCCCAGGGCTTGAGCTTCACTGAGTTTTCCTGACTGCTCACAACCGGCGTCTGAAACTCTTAAGTGCCCACCTACCATCTTTACCATGCTCAAGGGGAAGGCTCGCCTGCCTGCCTAATCAAGGTCCACTTCTTTCTCCAGGCAAGAGCTTGGAGAATTAGGGCAAGGCTGCATGAGTGCCCTGAAAAGGAAGTCCAAAGGGACAAGGTGCCACATGCCACCACCAGGGGGAGCCACGGTCACCAAACTAACTGGGTGAGGACCCAAGCAGAGGCCAAAGTTAGGGGCTGTCCCACTGGGAAGTGGCTTATCTGAGGTCTTGGCCCTGCGTTCACACTTGGCCCGTACCACCACCCACCCACCCCAACCCTGGAGTCTGGGTAACAGCAGCACCTCGTGTAGCCAGTTCCTTCGTGTGCCTGAGGATGTGGACATTGCCTTCCAAGGCACCCTGATCCACCTGGCATCCAATAATGTGGTCCTGGGAAAAGGCTCTTGGTAGAATCAGTAGACCGGCCCCAGTAAGCAGCCTCCCCTTCACAGCCCCTAACTCCAGTGCCCTCCCACAGGGCTTGGTGGCCAGCAGCAGCTCAGTCCTTAATCTCCATGGTGACCCACCACGCTGCCCCAAGGACATACCCACCCCTCCTTGCCCACTGGGGTCTTCAGCCCACTATCCCCAAGAAATACAGCTGGGCCTGAGCCCAAGATCCCCCCAACCACCCACCCCCCATCCTTGCCCGCTCCCCAGAAGGTCTAGAAAACTGAAACACAGAAAAACCAGGCTTGAGACAGCTTTGTTAGAACAACTCAGCAAAATAAAATTCCGGTTTATTGTTGGACAACATTGTTTCACACATACATCAAACAGGCCAAAAAAAATAAACAGCAACTTCATAGACAAAAAAGGAAAAAAAGAAACCTTTTATCTTTGGCCTTTTTAACCATCTCATACAAACCCACTACTTATAGTACAGCTAAGTACATACACAAAAAAAGTTACTGGAATGCTCGGAATAAGATTGTTTTTTTGTTGTTGTTTTTGCTTTTTTTACAAGGTTTTTTTTCTCCTTTGAGATTATAATGAACATGGTCACACCACAAGTAAAGTCAGAAGTAGGACAGAGAACGCTCCAAAGGCTGGTTTGGTCATCCGAGATCATTAAAAATGGCTGACCCCTAACAATATGTACAAAAATATAAAATGTAAATAAAAAATACAAACAAATTTTCCTTTTTAAAGTACTTTTAAGAAAAAAAGCAGGGCCTTGGAAGTTTTGGTTCTTTTTTCCTCCCCTGTTGCAAATTCACGTTGTGGTTTTGGCTGGGTGGCGGAGAGCGTGTGTCATCTGCGGGTGGCGCTGCCCGCGTTGGGCAGGCGGGCGGGACTCTCTACTCGAAGGTGACCACGTTTAGATTCTGAGACGGGAAGTGGAGGGTGAACAGGTCACGGCGGCCTTTTTTTTTTTGTTAAGTTTAACTTTTCCTTTTTTGCTGTCTAGTCATCCTCATCAGTCTTCTGCTTCTTGGTGTCGACATCATCATCCTGCGCAAAGAAAGATGGTCAAGGCCCCTGCAGCCCACGGGGCCCACCCCCACTCCTGCAGGCAGAGGCAAGGGCCAGGCACTGGCTGCTCCAGAGGCTTCCAGAGCTCTGGGAAGGCAGGCCTGTGCTCCTTCCTGTTCCTGCTCAAGATAAGGGAGCCTTTCAGGACCACACCACAGAAATCGGCCCCCCTGACTACCGTGCCTCACATCCCAGCCCCCACCCAAGCCAGAACCCACCTCATCATCTTCAGCTGCCCGTTTGCCCGTAGCTGCCTCGGCCTCCTCATCTTCATCTCCATCCTCTTCCTCACCTGCAGAATCAAACCCAGGGTAAACCACACTGCCTCCCGTCAACCTGGCAGGAAGAATCTTGGTACCCTACCCACCCAGTGACAGCCTGAACTTGGGTGGGGACACGACTTCACACTGCAGCTCCTCAGGGGACCTCCCAGTGACAGGTTCTCCAGGGAAGAACTGTCCCTGATCTCTGCTGCCTGACAAACCGGGCAGTCAGGGCAGCTTGCCACCCATGCAGGCACTGGTCCCCAGACGAGGCAAGAAGGCACCGGTGGGAGCACGGGTGTGTGGGGCAGTTTCACTTCACGAGCCTAAACCCAGAGAAGTCATAGCCCCACAGTACCAACCCAGCTGCAGGTGGTCCGCTGGTCTCCAACCCCAGGAACCTCTAGACAAGGCCAAGGAAAGGAACCCCCTAAAAGGGGAGATAAACGAAGCTACTCACCATCGCCTTCCTCCTCCTCCTCCTCTTCCTCCCCCCCTTCTTCCTCTTCTTCATCTACCTCATTGTCAGCCTCCTGCTCCCCATTTTCCTCATTCTCCTCGACAGAAAACATACCAGGTTGTTAATGATGACAGACCACCACTCCTGCCCCATCCCTTCCCCCAGGCCCCACCCAATGCATCTGCAGCCCCAGACCAGGCAAGAGACCTCAGCTCCTCTTCCTAAAGCTCCACCAGGAGACAGTGATGCAGGAACCACTCAAGGGCTCAACCTCCTCGCTCACCCCAAACTAAGCCCAAGCTGGAGTGAGAGAACTTCCTGGCCAGGAGTGGCTAGGCATCATGGGCAAGGCAGACACTCACAGCGTTCCCATTAGCAGGCGCGTCTCTTCCATTCTCTGCCTCCTCCACAACTTCCTTCTTCTCCTTTAAGTCCTTCAAAAAGTAAGAGGGAACCAGTAAGTCTTTTCAGAAACCCGGGGCTGGCAAAGAGGCCTAGGGCTCAAGGGTATGAAAGCAGCGCTAGTCTGGATGTCCCAACAGCCCCATGTTACACTTGGAAACACAGGAAGGAGTGGCCACAGGATACCCAGCGCGTCTGTGGTCAGGGTTTCCTCCAATTTCTCAACCCTTAAGAAACGCACCAAAAAGAGCCCCCTGCAGTTGTTCCCACTGCCCCTTACTCATGATTCTTAGGACAAGAGCCATGTGGCACCACGGCCTTAAACCCGTCTGGCCGGGCAGACGAGCCCGGGAACACTTCACTCACACACCCATCACAGACTGGTTTCCAACCAAAGGGAACTCCGCCTCTCACAAGCCCTTCTTGGAAAACAGCAGGTATGTGCCATAAATAAATAAGGTAATGGAGGGAGGGCCCGGGCACTGCGGGAGAACTCCCGTGGGCGGGCTAGGCCGAGGAGGGAATGGGAGGGAGCTAACAAGCAGAACTGGAGGGGGCCGTCTCAAGTCCTCACAGCCCAGCTAAGCACCAAGCCCACGGCAGCCCAGCTCTCTATTAAAAAACCCAAACCCACCAATTCCCTGTATGTGACAGCTGTCCCAGGAGGTCGCAGGTCATCGCCGGGAAACGTGCCCGGGCCTAAGGAACTCGACCCCCGTTCAGAAGCGCGCCGCCCGGTGCGCCCATCTCCCTCCCGGCCTCTCGCCGTCCGCGCGGCGGCTCTCAGGGCCCGTCAGACCGCACCTCGAGGAGCGGACCCGGTCCGCTTTCCAAAGGGCAACGCCGCCGCGGGCGCCCCGAAGCCCGGTAACTTTTTCCACCTGGCCCTGCCGATCCGGCCGCCAACACAAACAGGCGTCGGGCCGGGCGCAGCTCGGACTCCGTCCAGTGACCGGCACCGGGGCACCTGTCGGCCCCATTACCACCGGCTGGCGGGCCGCGAACCCGGGTGCCGCCCGCTCCCGCCCCCTGGCGGCCGAAGCCCCGGGGAGCGGGTGGGGGCGGGGAGAACGCGGCGCGCAGGCGCGCAGGCGCGCAGCCCCCGCCCGGCGGGCTTTGCGCGCGGGCCTCGGCACGCACCGCGCGCGCGGAGCACGTGGCCCAGGGCCGCCGAGTGCGCCCCTGACCCTGGAGACCCGGAGCCTGCGGGCTGCGCTGGCCCCCGCCGCCGCGCTAGTTGCGCGCCGGTCTTTCCGGGCGTCCTGACGCCCCCACCGCAGGCCTTGATGTGCGGGCCTGCCGCTCTGCATTTGGCGGGCAAAGTCCCGCGGGAAGCCGCCCCGAAGTCCACGGGGCTTTCTCAGTCCCGCAGCCCGAGGCCGTAGGGGACGCGCTCCATGGACCTATTTATTGCTCCCGGCGGGAAATCACCTTGGAGGAAAGCGAACGCGGACGTCCGCAGGGGGGAGGGCCGACCCTCCCCCCACCCAACTAGTTCCCGGGCTGGGCCCAGAGGGGGCCCGCTGGAGCCCTTGTGGAGATCCCAGTCGCAAGCTCCACTCCGCCGGGGGAGTCACCCCTGGGAGAAAGCCAGAGGTGACGCTAGGGGCACAGAGGTTAAGGAGACGCCAAGGTGACTCCTGCCCGTCCCCAAAGGGGCACGAGAGGGGCGCGGACCAGAGGCTTAGATAAAACAGCCGATCTGCCTTAAAGTGCCGCGCTCCCGCCGAGAGCGGAGACGAGACGCTCCCCGCGCGGGCCGCTGGAACGACCCGGCGCGCAGAACCGGAGCTGCGCCAAACGCGCAGGACCTCAAAACCGAGGGCAGTGAACCCACAACACCAGGCCCCGACAACCCCCGGCACCCGGCTCGACCCCGCAATCGGCCAGCCGCGGCCACAGCTTTTGTTCGTCCGCATCGCCTCCGGGGCGGCCGCGCACACGGTGTTCCCGGGCAGCCGCGGGGGGCGCCCATCGTCGCCCCGGCGCGCCGTTCCTTCACTTTCCGTTTCCTCCCCAACGGCGCGTGGGCTCGCCTCCTCCACAGCCAAACCCGGCACCGCTGGTGAATTATTGAGGCTGGGCGGCTGCTCCCGGCGCACTCTCCCCGGAGGACGCCTACCCCCGCCCTCCCTGAGGGCACCCAGAGCGGAGAAGACCTTCACACCTCCGCGGAGACAATCGACGTCGCGGTCGGCCGACCCGCTGCCCGACTCCGCCTTATCAGAGCTTAGTCCAGACAAACCACCTCGAACCCACTGTAAGGCGCGAAACGAGGCGGCCCGGCTCCGAACAAAGAGCAGCGCCGCCGGCGGGTGCTCGTTGCGGAGCAGCCACTTCCCGCAGCCGGCCCGCGCCCGCACACGCGCCCCCCCCCCCCAGCACTTCCGATTCCAAACGCGCTCGAGTTTCAAAGTTATTTCCGTGCGCCCTGCGGGCTGACGACCCCCAGCCCGGCCCCTCTCCTCCCGCCACCTTCCAGACCACTCACAAACAAGTTTCAGGAGCCGTAGAACACCCGCCACCCGAGCCCCTCAGCCCCCGCGCCCGCCCTCCAGGGCCCCGAGGGCGCCCGGCCCACTCCCCGACGGGCATCACGCCTGCCGCCGCGCTTCCCGCCCCCTCCCCCGCACACAAAAGAGTGGGCTGCCTGGGGGCCTAGGCCGGGAGGAGAGGTCTCTCCGCCGGAGGAACAGACAGCGGGTTCGGGGCAGCCCAGACGCCGCGCGCGCGCCAAACACCGCTCCGGCGGCAGCAGCGCGCGGACCCCGAAGGGGCGGGCGGCGTCCAACCTCACCTTGGTGGTGATCTCGGAGCTGGTGTCCACGGCCGCGTCTGACATGATGGGGCACGCCGGTGATCCGATGCAGCGGATTAAAAAGAAAGCAAGAGTTCGGGGACTCTGGCGAGAAAGCTGCCGGAGTCCGCGGTGGCGGAGGAGGCGCGCGGCGGAGGTGGTTGCGGCGAACGGGGAGCCGGACACGGGAACAATGCAAAGATGGCTTTTCAGAGCAGCCAGTGGGGAACTCACGCGGCGCCAGAACCTTTAATATAGATTAGTGGGCGGCGCTCGGCCTCCTCTGCCCGAATGCTATTGGCTGAGCGCAGGGAGCGGGCGCTCGCTCATTGGCTCGATTCCGAACAATGGGCAAGCGTGCTTAAAGCGGCAGTGCCTTGGTGCGTCCCGCGCTGCGCAGTCGCCGGCCGCACTGTCATTCAGGGCTTTAGTTTGCCGGGTCTCGGCGGCGCCGGCGCCGCGGGGGAGGGGCGCACGAGCGCGCTCAGGGCGCGCGCTCCCGCCGCTGTTTTGCTGGGGCTGCTGACGCAGAAGGCCAAAGCGCGGCAAAGCCGCCCGCCCAGCCCCCCGTCCTCCCCTCCCCTCTACTGCTCGGAAGGAGGGGGAGGGAAGAGGAGGCGGTGGCCGGCGCGCACGACGGCTGCCAGCGAGGGGGAGGGGAAGGCCGGGTGCTGGGCTGCGCTCGCCCGGGGCGGTGCCCTGTGCAGTGCCCGGGGAGGTGCCCGCCCCCCGCGCCGGGGCACCTTCCACCGAGAATTGTCCCAGTGCAAGTGGGTGGAAACCCTGCGACGAGCAATGAGGGCGCGAGGCCGCCCCGTCTCTACCTCGTCCACACCCTCTGCCCAACCCCAGGTGCCCCGGGTCTTTGAAGAGGTGACCCTGTTGCCCACCACTGGCCCCGGCGTTGGCCGCCTGAGCCAGCCGACAAGCGGGCTCGGTGCCAAGCACACACACACTCTGAGATTCATGCTTCGAGGGGACTCGTGAGCCGGTGCGGGCTACTGCCTTCGAACGGGACAGCCCACGGGCGTCGCACCACATAGCAGTCTCCGCACTCCAGCGCTTTGGACAGCGCCTGCCCCGAGCGGTCACTGTCGTCGCGACAGCCTCAGGGAGCACCCTTCCAGAACCCGGCCATCGGGTCTATCCTCTCACCCCACTCCAGGGGCTGCGAGGGGCACACGAACTTATACACTGAGAGTTTACTGGGGGGGGAAATAATCGCCCCCTTAGACCAGGTGGTCTAGTCCTTGCGGACTCCTTGAAGTTTGGAGCGCCATTTAGGGAACCACGCGGAGCCCTGAGAAGGGAACCATCAAGGCGCCACACTCAAGATGGCGTTGGACTCGGCAAGCGTGGCGTGACGTGGCGATCCGATCACGCAGACGATCCGAAAAGCACAGGTTACACCGTCCTTATAGCCACCGCACTTGGCTGTCGAACTAAGAAAGCAGCTGTGTGGGAAGAAAGATTAGAACAGGTGGGAAAATGTTCCAGAAAAAAAAAAAAAAAAAAAACGTGCCGCACTCAACATGGCGACAGATAGGGTTCATCCCTGTGTCGCCAGAAGGGGGCGCCCGACACGGAAGGCGGGACTCCGGAGAAACGGGCGCGCACTGGCTGAGAGTGGCGGGCGAACACAAAGTTGACGCTTTGCGTCCTGCCATTGGCAGGTTCCGCTGTCTGTCTCTTGGGGCCGCGGATCTGGGAATGGAGAAAACCCGGAGTCTGAAGTCGTGGAGGAGGGACGGATGCCAAGTCCAGTAGAGCTTCAAGTGAGGAACGGGAGGAGAGATTGAGTCGCCCTTCTTGGTTCTCTTAGGTCAGGGGCTCGCTGACCCCATTCCCACCGCGAGACTCCCTTTGCTGAGCTTACACGCACTGGCCCGGCTGTCTCCTCTGGCCCCGGACTCCCCTGCCCGGCCTGGGGGAGCCGCGGAGTGCCGGGGCGCCACCTGGGTCTGGGCCCCCTCCCCCCTTCCCCTGTCCCGCACGCGTCAGGCCCGCATCCTGGTTCACATCTGTCAGTCTGGCCATTGGGGCTTTCCCGAGCGACTTGTCCCCTGGGAAGAGAGAAGCCCAGGCTCCCTGTCCTTTGGTCGGGAAAAACGTAGGACAGGTGTTGGACAGGGAGGGAGAGCCGCGCCACCTCCTGTTGTTTGGCGGTCGCCATCCCGTCCCGGGTACGCAGCAGCGGAGGGGGCGCCCGCCGGTCTCAGTCCTACCCCCAGGTACCCCAAGGGCTGTAAGGGGATTTTCCCCAGGGTGGGCGCGCGCCAATCCAAGGGACTCAACAGTGGTGTCCCCGAGGACCACGCGTCCCAATTCTTTGTTCGGTCCCCTCCCTCCCGGCCAGTTGCCTTTATTGCGGCGCAGACCTGGGGCCGCCTTTCGCCCCAAAGGAGGAAAGGGCTCGTTGGCCGCTGCCGCTGTGACCCCCTCCTTTGTGCCACAGTCTTCCGAGAAGTGGAGGGATAGTGCGGCATGGTAAATGAGGAGGGACAGCGCCTTCTACCTGCAGAGCATCCGTTAAGCTCTGGTTACCCTAGAAGGGATTGTTCAGTCCACAAAACCCGGATGCCCCGGGAGCTTGGTCTGTGCCACATCTAAGCGATTGAGGCTTCTTCCCTTCCTGTATGGTGGCTTTGGCCAGTCGTCTCTGTGTCCAAGCTGAAAACTGGACATGACTTCTGCATTCTGGCCGGGGCGGGGGGGGGGGGGGCCGGGGGGGGAGGGAAGGACCTCACTGGAGCCAACATGCGGGAGGAGCTGGGTGAATGTGAATTTCCCTCAAAGAACTGCTTTGCCTGACCCTGTCCCCAGGCAGTTGGCTTTGCTAGAAGCGATAAGGAAGGCTCATGCCCACCTGGTTCTGGAACCAGTATTTACATTCACCAAGCATTCACTGGGTGCCTGCTGTGTACGCGGCAGTGAATCTTTGGCTCATGCTTCAAACATTTTCATTTATCCTCTGCACCTTGCAAGGTAGACAGGACAATTATAGGGTTGAATCATATGAAACTGATGTTTTTGTAGGTCAAAACCAATTGAAAATCAGCAAATTTGTACGTTCAACCTCTAATATGATACCACTTTACTTGTAACAAGTCAAAAAAGCAGACCAAGGGCTTATAGCAAGGAACTTGAAGTAACCAAGTGAATCAGTGACCAGGCTGGGGCTAAAATCCTAAAACGGAGGACTCTGTCTTGTTAGATGGGTCCTGGAGCAGAAGTGGCCTCCTTGGACCTCCTTGGGTTCATAAGTGGTGGAGTTCTTTAGGCTATCAAGAGCCTCCTCTCTCCAGGGACAGGCAACTCACATCATCTTTGCTGTTTCTAAATGGGCTGTTCTTCCTGTCCTCTGTCACTTCCACTCACCGATGCATCTCTGTCCTTTGCTGCTTCTGTGTCCTTTTAAACCCCCCAAGACAAGCTGGTATGCCCTGTTAGGCCACATTTCCTGGTGCATGTTGAGGTGCAGTAGGCTTATGTTAGAGCTGCTCTAAGATGGGGGGTATTTTGGGGGGGGGATTGGGGGTGTGGTGGCATATGGCCTCCAGGCAAGTTTTATTTTAAGGAATTTGTATAAGGACACCTGGGTTGCCTACACATTCTCCAGTTGGGACCACAGGCCTCTCCCCACCAGGCCTGAGTCACACGTTTATTTCACCTACCTGGCCCTGTAGGCACTTAAGTTTGCAACCCTTTCCAACGTATTCCTAATTGGGTGTCTCACAATTCTGCTCGATTCCCAAAAGACCAAAAAGGATATAAATGCTGGTAAAGCTGCTTGGGTTCATATCCCAGTCATGCCACACACTAGCCGTGTCGACCTGGGCAAGTTACTTCCTCACCTCTAAAGCATGGAGACACAATGACAGGTCCTACCTTCCGGCGTTATGGTGGGAACTGAACTGGTTAATATTCAGAAAGTGCTTGAAACAGTGTCTGGCACATCCAGGAACACCATCAGTGTTCTCGGGACCCCATTTTCCAGCTGCTCTCCTCACCTCGGTGAATTGATTTCAGTGTTTGCAGGTCTCTGGGCAAAGGAACAATGTCTTCAGCAAATTCTTCCCATATTCAGTGGGAAATGAGGGCACCAGCCTAGCTGAGTTTCTGGAAGTCTATGATTCGGTGCCCGACATGCTTGGCAGCCCCTCTGGCCTAAGAGGAATGACAGAGTCTGGGAGACAGCCTGAGTGGAGCAGGCCTCAAAAAACTCCCGCCTTCCCGCCCTTCAGAAACCCAGGCGTTTCAGGCTGTGGTTTTCTTGCCCGGGCATAAGGGCCTGGGGAGCTGCCAGGGGCCTTTCAACTCTCCCGCCTTGCCGAGCCCGGATGGGATTGTGTAAGAACCACCCCCCACACGCCTGCTCCCTTGGGCAGCACGTCCGGGCCTGCCCGTCCTCCCGGGGAGCTGTGCCAGAAGCCCTGGTACCTACACAGGTCTGGCCGCCCCAAGAGGCTCCTGCCTGGCAGGGACAGGGTGGGGGACATCTCCTGACGTTCAGGGCCTGCCCCCAAACTGATGCCAAACCGGAGCTCTGGTTGGAGACCAGATACGAAGGCTGGGGGTGGTGTGTGTGCTGTGTCCATGGCCACCGCCGCCTCCCGAGCACGTGCCCCTGTGGTGTCTCTAGGAACCCCCAGCCTGCCCCTGCCGTTTCCCGGCTCTGCTTGCCCGCATCCATCCGTGTGTGTGCACGCCTATCTGCAGAGCTCGAGCTCCGTGGGTGTTTTGCTTAAGCTCCGGTTACTGTGTGTGGCACGTGGGCCCAGCATCCCGCTGGCAGGTGAAGGTGCTGGGGGGGAGGGGGGAGCACGTGCGCTGGCACACATCAGTCGCCCTGCCCAAGAAGGCCTGTGAGGGCGGAGCAGCCAAGGAAAAGTTAAACACCTCTGTGTGACATGAGGAGACCTTGAACTGGGCATCTCCACACCTGTCCCTTCCTGCCACCTGGCCTCACACGGGAACCTAGCAGGACAGGAGCCTCCAGAGGGTCTGTGCGCCCCCTGCGAGGCCAGAAGTCCCAGGCCAGGTAAGCTCGAAGTTGGGGAGAGGCAGGCTCTCCGACATCTTGAAGTGTCTGCTTCCCTCTTCTCTGTTAATCTCAAATGGGTCTTTCCTTCACTCCGGCAGAGAAGTCGCCCCCAGTCCTATTTGGAGGGAGAAGGTGTAAGGTATGGAGGACACACCGCCAGCCAGAATTTACTCCCTCTCTCACCCCAAAGGGCAGTACAGACAGGGTGACCAGCTGTCCTGGTTGCTGCAGGACATAGAACTGTCAGTGCTACAACCAGGAGACCCCCAGGCACCCTGAGACACATCGGTCACACTGGTCCAGTCCTTCTTCACAAGCTGGTAAGAATGGCATATCTGAAGAAATCTATAAGCACCACCAAGAAGGGTCCTGTGGCCCTTGATCCAAAAACAGCGTCCCACTTGGATTCTGCATGTCTTTGCCATGGAGAACCCAGGGTGACGCTGGGAGCATTTGGCTTGCACATGGCAGAGCAGAAGGATTGAGGGGCTTAGTGAAGATCACAGAGGAAGCTGGCGGCGCTGGGATCAGGACCTCCCGCACCCTCCCAGGAGGGCTCTCAGCCGCCACGTGCAGGAAAGGTTGCCATGTGCAGTGACAGTCATGAGCATGGGAATCTGTCTCTAGAACAGGGGGAGATTTCTTAGGCTCCTTTCGAAAATACTCTCTCCTCCAAGAGGTTTTCTGCGAATCCCACAGGGGAGAAAAAAATGAGGATCTCACTGGGACAATTCTGTAGGAAAATCTCAAGGCAGGATGAAGCCTTACCCCAAAACCCAAACCTCCCCAGAGAAGGGAAGGTGGCAGTCCCTTTTCCAGGCAAATGCGAGCTTCTCACGCATTTAAAGCCTCAGAGGAGGAGTGCCTGGGTGGCTCAGATGGTTAAACAACCGGCTCTTGATTTCGGCTCAGTTCATGATCTCAGAGTCTTGAGGTCGAGCCCTGCATCTGGCTTCACGCTGAGCATGGAGCCTGCTTAAGATTCTCTCTCCTTCTGCTTCTGCCCCACCCCCACTCTCACACACTCTCTCTCTAATTAATTAATTAATTAATTAATTAATGAACGTGAACTGAGAGCCGCCCCAGAGCTTCCCCAGCTGCAGCATGTTCTCAACTGCCGTGTTGGGGCTGGGCCTTGCACTGTGACCATTCACTGGCTCTTAGCGGCTTTTGCCAGGTTATGCCATCTCTTGCCACTGAGGCACTTTAAGAGTGTTACCTCAAAAGCATCAGCCAGACACCTACTGGTCCACTTGGCTCCTGGCAAGGTCTCAATCTTCTCACTTGCTAGACAGGGAGAATGTGGCCCAGCTCCCAGGGAGAAAACAGCATGGCTGCCTCTCCCTACTCCTGGGCTGTTCACAGGGCCACAGCACTCTATGTTGCAAAGTCCTTGGCCAAGATGTGGTTTTGAGACCCCCAAAGTATTTCTCACCTTGGTGGTAATCAGTCTTGGGCCTATATGTGATTTATTGAAGACCTACCTCAATCAAGATTTTCAGGATGATAAAAGGTATTCCAGAATGTTCTTCAGAAGTCACCACTGCTGTAAAGGCTGAATTTGGATTCAGGGACATTCCTGATAGAAAGTAAAATGTGTTCTGAATACCTGTAGAAATAGATAAGAGGGAAATTAGAAATTAATGATTAATATTAAAAAGTGAGCCTACATGAAATGAAGCAGCTCTCAAAGCAGGGAGGGACAGGCATTAAGAAACATCCCTTGGGTGCCTGGGTGGCTCAGTTGATTAAGCGACTGCCTTCAGCTCAGGTCATGATCCTGGAGTCCCAGGATCGAGTCCCGCATCGGGCTCCCTGCTCAGCGGGGAGTCTGCTTCTCCCTCTGACCCTCCCCCCTCTCATGTACACTCTCTCTCTCTCATTCTCGCTCTCTCAAATAAATAAATAAATCTTAAAAAAAGAAAGAAAGAAAGAAAGAAACATCCTTAACCGAGAACCCCAGCTTCTGGTTACTCGGAGCTCTCAGCCTCATGGAGGGCTGTGGTCTAGCAGCGGAGGGGTTCTCTCCATGCTTGCTTTCTGCAGTCCCAGCCTCTTCCTCTCGGGGCCACCAGTCCGAGGCGGGCGCGCAAGGATCCGCTCCTAGGCTTAACTGACACTGGTTCTAAGCAAGTCCTTTTATCATCCCCACCTTGTTCCCATGATCTGGGCTAAGATGAGAGGGGACCTCTGGACCTAGACAGTCACATACGTGCCCACCGCCGTGCCCGAGCTGTGAGCTGGTGGTGGCAGGGCAGTTCGTTGGGCCCCCGCTCAGCGTGGCCCTGTGCCTTGGATATCTGGCTATACTTCCTCAAGAAATGACCGTTCAGTTGCTCTGAATCCGATGGAATTGGGCCCAACATTCCAGTGAGCCCCCATCCCAGGATGCTGACACCAGCTCTATGCCAGAGGAGAAGAGGAAAATTGAACACGCTTCAAGCAGTTATGGCAAGCACCCCCCCCACACACAGATGGAGGGGATGGAAAAGAGCCTCATTCTACAGATGGAGGCACTGGGACCCAGAACAGGAGGCTGATTTGCCAGCAGAGTGGCCCCTGGCCAGGAATAGAGCCCCCTTGGCCCTGGCTGCCAGGGCTCCGTGCCACCCACCCTCCCTCTCACTGAATGACACTGGCTCTGAAAACTCAGGAGACCAGGGCAGACCAGAGTGGTCAGGGGGTACATCCTGAGGCAAGGAGGGCTCGGCAGGAGCCCGAAGTCAAGGTAAGCTGTGAGGGCGCAAGCAGGAGTGAGAGTCTTGGCAGCTCCAGCGTGGAATCCAGCCAGGCGAGTGGTGAAGGAGAAAGTGCAGCAGGAGGGGCACCGGGAAGGGGGGCTCTTCGGAAACCTGGCTTACCCCAAATGAACAGAGGCATTCCAAGTGGAACCCCACAGCCCTGCCCCGCCGGGGGCACAGCAGCGGCGGTAGTCACAGCCCCAGCCCATCGGAGGTGCAAGAGGAGAGCGGCCACATGAGAACAGCAGCTCCCACTTCAGGGAACGAACTCTGGGCCAGACATTGTTCCCAGTTCTAGACATAGTAACCTGTTCAATCCTGTGAGGCTTGCAGCTATCCCCACCTTATGAAAGAGGAAACTGAGGCACGGAGCAGCCCGGTGTGGCCCAGAGTAAGTGGCAGAGCTGGGATTTGGAACCGGGCAGCCCAGCTGATGCAGCCCCACAGCTGGTCCCCAGTGCCCCTCCTGCCATCAGCCTCTGCCCACCCCTCCTTCTCAAACGTCAGGGACAGGATCTTGGGGTTTCCTCTCTTGATCAGTAAGGAGTTTATCTTCACCGACTGAGGCCCTCGTCCCCCAGCCGGCGCCTCTCAGGTTGTAGGAATTGCAGAGAAGTCCTCCCCAGATCGGTGATTTCTGGTCGTGGGGCAAGATTTTTTCCGGGGTGACCTGGAGATCTGGGTTGGGGGGAGGGAATTTTGCAACTGTTTGTCACCAAGGGCTCACCAGAAAATCAGCCTACTAAAAACTAAGTGTTCCTAGGATGTTCCATTGAGTTTTTTCATGGCATCAATAGACAACTGGTAACATCTGTCTTGAACATTTCCCCAGGCTACTGTTCACCATGGCCCGACTCTGGGCTCTGGAAGTATGACACTTCACAATGTTCCTTCTATAGCGACCCACAGGACAAACTTCTCTCTGGCCTCAGCACCAGCAGGATAGTGTGGCCAGATGGTTAGGAGTGCAAACTCCGGGTCTCCCCTTCCTGTCCCCTGGGTAAGAGCCCATTGGATCAGGGCTCCCCACCTACCTCTGTGGTTTAGTGTGGGTCAGCAATTCTCGGTTTTCTTTCTTTTTTTTTTTCAAAGATTTTATTAATTTATTTGAGATAGAGAGAGAGAGCTGGGAGACAGAGGGAGAGGGAGAAGCAGACTCCTGCTGAGCAAGGAGCCCGATGCGGGGCTCGATCCCAGGACTCTGGGATCAGGACCTGAGCCGAAGGCAGACGCTCAACCAACTGAGCCACTCAGGCACCCCAACTTTCGGTTTTCTCACCTGTAAAATGGGAATCAATAACAACCTCCTAAGACTTCTCTTGAATAGTGTGTTTCATTCTGTCGTTATAGACCCTCCTTGTCTTGTACCGAATCACATTTCCCTCTCTATCTGGGCTGTGGGAAGCTCAGCACCCACCTTGAGGGCACCTCTGAGTTCCAGAACATCCCTTGAGGTTCATGGAAGTAACCCTACCCTTGGCTTCCTCATATTTGCTACCCTCTTTTCCCTTAGCCTAACTTCTTCAGTGATTCTTTTTCTGTTGGTCTTTAAGTATTTCAATGAACTTTAGAACTGAGGCCTAAATTAATTAAAGCGATAATTAATTAAACATCTGGAGCCCTTTGTATCTAAAGCACTTTCTCATAGGTTATGCCATGTAGGCCTCGCCCCCATCCAGGGAGGTGCCCCATTTTGCAGAGGAAGAAATGGAGGCCCCCAAAGGGTGCTAATGGGGTAGAGAAGGGTTGTCCGGCTCTGCCCCAGCTGCCCAGCGCCGGCCTCCCTTTGCCCCTGCCCTGGCTCCTTCCCAGCCCTTTCCAGCATCCCTACCCCAACGTGGCCTGGTGATTCTGCCCCTCCCTGACTCTTCACTTCCACCCCACCTTCTGTTTCCTGTTACCAACTCTTGTCTTTTGGGAGACTTTCCAAGAGATGGTAAAGTTCAGCACATTATTTAAGGATGAGTGAAAAACCAGCCTCTCCATGACCCCCTTCGTGGCATTTACACAAATAATTCAGATTTGGCTCTCCCCTCAAGTGACAGGAATATGTCCCCCAAGTGTTGCTCTGCTTCTCAACCTGAAGGAGGTGTGGCTCCAGATTCTTCCAGAAACGATCTGCAGGAGCTCAGAACACAGCCTCTCTGCCCATTTCCGGGGACCATCAACCTGGACCTTCCAGCTGGGCCTGGGCTGGTCCCTCAGAGAACCCAAAGGCAGGCTGGAAAGAGCGACTGCCCAGCCCAGCACCCCCTCACTCCCTTTGCCCTGGGGAAAGCCCGAGACCCCGAGGGGCTCACAAATCCCCAGTAAAATGCAGAAAGGACCCTCTTTTCAACCCAGCTGCCCTCTGAAGCTTAGACCTCTCAGTCCTGCAGAGCACCTGAAACTCTGGATGGGCCAACATGGGCTGGGAGCTGAGTTGGGGTCAAGGTGGAGAGAGCTGAACCACTCTGCAGAATATGGGGGCTTTTGAGCTTTTCCAGGACACTGGGCAGCCATCATTTTGCTCAGAACTCAATGACTGAGCAACCCACGACTTAGAGCATATTGATAACTTTTATTGTTATTACTTGATGGTGATTTCCCTTCTCAGTGTACGAAGCTCCTGGTTGTTGCCTTTCGAGAAACTGTGGCAGTGTGGTTAGTGGTATCAGCTCTCAGGTCACCCAGCTCTGCCCCAAGGGCACTGATCCCTGCCCTCTGGTCCCCTTCCCGGGGGTCCTCAATCTCTATCTGCTCACGGCGGCCATACCCCCCCGTGTGCAAGTTATCAAGTTATCCAGGAGACAGGACTGCCTGCTACCTCCTTGCTGCTGGAGGTCAGGGGACTGGTCTGGCACAGGGCTCAGCAGGAAAGGCTGGGAAAGAGCCAAGTGTTGCAGGCAAAACCCCGGAAACAGGGTCAGGGAGCCCCAGCCGGCTCCTGCGTGGGCTCTGGGTAGATGAGGGAGCTCGCCTCGCCTATTTAGACAGAAGCACGTGGTGGGAACGGCAGTTGGCCTGGGCACCCCCGGCCGATGGGCACATGGCAGGCATGCATCGGCCTCCCGGCCTTGGCCCAGCTTCGCTCCTCTCTGGAACAGGCCACTTTCCAGATGATGGGTGTACAAGTGTGTTGTAAGTACAACCATGAACACATATCCCACATATCCATGTTGGGTGACATGTCTCGCAAGTGCAGACCACGCGTGTGTGTTCCTGCGTGTGCAGACCTGAGCGTGTGCCTGGCCTGGCAGCAGTCATGGAAGCCTCCTTGACCTTGATCTAGGGGCTGGGGCACCAAGCCAGTCCCTGCAGGTGCATGGGTGTTTGCTTCATTCTCCTTTGTACTTTTCTGTATTTTTCTAACCTTCCCAAATGTCAGCAGATACATACGCACAAACCCCCCCCCCCACACACACAGAGGCTCCCTGCCCTGCTCACCACCCAGTAGGGGAGGCCAGCACAGTCAGGAAGGTCCAAGGGCCAGAGCAGGAGAAACAGGAGGAGAGAACAGATGAGCTCTGCCTGAGCAGGTATGGAGGGCTTCCCAGAGGAAGCATCCTCTGAGCTGGGACTTCAAAGATGATGAGCAGGGGCGCCTGGGTGGCTCAGTCAGTTAAGCGTCTGCCTTTGGCTCAGGTCATGATCCCAGGGTCCTGGGATGGAGCCCCACTTTTGGCTCCCTGCTCAGCGGGGAGCCTGCTTCTCCCTCTGCCCCTCCCCCCACTCATGCTCTCCCTCTCTCTCTCTCTCTAATAAACAAATAAAAATCTTAAAAAAAAAAAAAAAGACAAAGATGTTGAGCAGTCCTGCTCCAGATGGATCCAGACCTTCTCTGCTGATGGCTCCCGGGGCCCCATCTACTTTCCTGGAGCAGAACCATAGAGCGGACCCTCTGCAGCTCCTTCCTGCGCTGTGTCCATCTCCTGTCCTCACCTCACTTCTGGGACAGGACCATGTCCTCCCTCATATCTCAGTGTTCTGACCAACAAAATAAGCAAATCAAACAAATAGCTAATAATGCAGCTGATCTGGGTGATACTGGAACTTCAGTTCCAATGGAGGCATTTCATTTGGACTCGTCTTTTTCTGGAAGTCTCTGAGTCACCTAAGCCTAAAAATGGAAGGGGAGGGGGCACCAGGCTGGCTCAGTAGAGCATGCCTCTCTTGATCTTGGGGTTGTGAGTTCAAGTCCCATGTTGGGCATGGAGCCTACTTAAAAATAAATAATAATAAATCAATAAATCAATAAAATAAAAACAGAAAGCAATTATGGAAATAACCTAGTCCTACATCCCACCCTGGGAGACATGATGCCTCCAAAGTCCCTCTTCAGGGATCACCTTGTCTCAATCTGGACACCTGCATGCACAGATGAGCACACAATCCTGTCCGGACACCCATGCGCTCAGCCTGCCTTGGAAGCACCCAACTCCTCCATCAGCCATCAGACCCCAGGTAACCTCCCTGCCTCCTGCCGAGCTCCTTCCCTGTGCCTCCCTCCCCTACCTGGAACTGGGGACACAGTGGGCTAGGGACCAGCAGGCTCCATAGGCTGGGGAGAGGTGAGCTCTGCTTCCCCCCTCCTGTGTGGTCTTAGAGAAATCGATTAACTTCTCTGAGCCTCTAAGTTTCTTTTTGTAAAGGTGGGAAGGGGATGAGGATAAAGTTCCAGTTTGTAAACTGTGAACTGTTCTGCAGATGCTATTTATTATGATGAAACCATGTGAGAGCAATTACAGAGCAACCATTAAGGATTATAGAACAATACAGGGCAAATGGCACACATATGTGCCAGGGAGGCCCCCCAGGAAGAGCACTTTGAGCAGAGTCCTCTTGTGGCTGCCATTTGGGTGGTATCTCTATGCCCTGTTTTCCTTGCACAAGATAAAACGCCTCTAATGCTCAAAGCCAGCCTGGGCGAGGTGGGGGTGGGGGGATCGGCCCAGCAGGACCATGAGGACCTTTTGGCTCCGAGACTCCATTGCACAACTCGGAGACAATAGGCCAGCTCTGGAATTCATGTCTTCTGGCCACGAAACGTGGGTGCTTTCCACCCTGTAGGGGCCATAGGACAGTTTTCAAGGCAGAGATCTGAGAAGATGTGAGTCACACGAGTTGATGAAGAGAAGTCACTATTTGCTGTGGGGAAGAGCATTCATTCATTCATTCATTCATCAATACCTGTTTCTGAACACCTAACTCCTGTTGAGTAAATGAGAATGAGGGGTGGAGTGACATCCGAGGGAGGTGTGTGGGCTCCTCAGGGCTTTCGTGGCAGAGACCAAGGTGATGCCTTCCTCATCCAAGTTAATGTTAAAGCCAGGACCCAGACTGAGGCTGGCAGGGCCCAGCCCCAGGCAGTTCCTGGGAACTTCATATGCATGGGCAGAGCCTCTGTTTTTTATCAAGACTGGTTACGTGAATCCCAGGGCTTCAGTCAAGGGGGGGCAGGAAGGCAAAGAGGGAGAGGGAAGGAGGATGAGGGAGCCTCCCTTGGGTCACTCAGGGGGCCCAGGGGATGAAGGAAACGGGAGACAGAGCCTGGCAGGGCGGCCAGGTTGGCGGAAGCAGGGCTGGGCACAGGTCCAGGGCCACCAGGCCTGCATGAGGGAGGGGTGGGCGGATGGAGGCGAGTGTGACCCGAGGGAGCAGGGGACAACCTGATTAATACGATGATAGGGGCAGATGGACGGGCAGCCAGGGCTGCTCTGGGCACCAGCCTCCCGCTCCCCGGCCGCCAGCCAGGCCAGTGGTCTGGGGGCAGGGACGCTGCTGGCCTCTGGTGGGGGTGAGGCTGTGGTGAATGAATCACTGGCCAGTGCCAGGAGCCTGCAGCCCTCAGCACTCACTCCCGGAGGACTAGCTAATTCACTTGGAGGGAGGCCGGGCCGCTAATGACAGGAGCAGCCTGCCTGGGTCCTGCTGAGCCCCATGCACAGCTGACCACTAAGCAAGGGGCCGGGCCACAGGGGACAGGAGGGCCCACCCCTGGCACAGGCTTGGCCAGGGCTCCCCACCTGCCTCCAGGAGGGGCAGCAATACCCCTACAATGGGGAGGCCCTCATTGTGGACCAGCCTGAGTCTGGGGGATGAAGAGGAGACACGGACTTCCCCTCTGAGCGCCAAAGAGCCTAATTATGGTGGGACAATTAAGAATCAGTTTGGAGGGGCGCCTGGGTGGCTCAGTCGTTAAGCGGCTGCCTTCGGCTCGGGTCATGATCCCAGGGCCCTGGGATCGAGCCCCGCATCGGGCTCCCTGCTCCACAGGAAGCCTGCTTCTCCCTCTCCCACTCCCACTGCTTGTGTTCCCTCTCTCATGTCTCTCTCTGTCAAATAAATAAATAAAATCTTTAAAAAAAAAAAAAAAGAGGGAGGGAGTGGACAGGGAAGGCCAGCCTAGTCCTCCTGTCCTGGGAGAAAGAGGAAGAGGAACCTTGTTCAGCCAAGGCACAAGGCCAGGTTGCGAGCTCGGTCCCACGAGGGACCGACCTTCAAGTCCCGGAGAAACAAACCACTTGGAAAACAAGGCCTGGCATCTTGCCAGGCTCTCCCTGAGGCGTGCTGTTTGCTGATGGTGTAGGTGTGGCATTCCCAGGCTGACCCCTATGGTGTTCATGCCTCAGGGTTTAGTGAGCACCTACTGCATGGCTCTCTGCTCTCTGTCTCAAAGGCTCAGCCAGGAAAGGGCTCAGCACACAGTAATCACAACAAGGATAACACCCAACTTCCACACACCGGCTGCCCAGCCCCAAACCAGGGGTCTGCATGTGCTACCTTGTTTGTCCTTGCATACATCTGCAAGGCAGTGACTGTTAGGGATGCCCATTTTACAGATGAGAAAGCTGAGGCATGGATCACTGGCCCAAGGCCTTTAACTTGTGGGCAGCAGAGGCAGGTCTTCAATGACTCCCAGGTGTAACCTCCGCTTTGCACAGCTCCAGGACTCTGGGTTTCAGGGTTGGGGGTTGGGAAGACCTCAGGCTTCTGTCCTTACAGAATCACAGACCTCACCAGTGTGCTTGATGGGGCCAGAAGAGCTGAGCACTGGTGAAAGGGCAGGATTGAAGGGCTTGCTTTTGGGGTCCTAGCCCCCATTTCAGTGGTCAAGGTCCCCCTCCCAGGAGATAACATGTTAACAGACTCTTGGACAGACAGTGGGGAGAGGGGAAGGGCTGCAGGCCTGCGAGGACCCCAGGGGGCCGCATGGTCCTGCCTGCCGGGCCCTGGATGATGGGCTAGCTCTCCTTTCTTGTGGTGGCTGCCATCCCCGCACTGTGCCCCACGGCCCCCCAGCTCATCTCCAGGGCCAAGAGGAGCAAGACCAAGCAGGGCCCCGAGGACTCTGTGGCCAAGCGGTCCCCAGGCGCAGTGGCCTCCTCCGGGGCTAGGGAACAAAGGGGACCTGGCTTGGGAGGGAGGATGCTGACCCCATGCTCCCCCTCCGGTGGCGGCTGGGTCTGGAGGGAAGGGGCCTCGGGCGCCCTCTGCTGGCCTGGTGGCTCCAGAAGGAAGGAGGTGGCGGCGGCCGCAGGGATCCACAGCGCCTCCTGAGCCCCGGGCCTGGCTCAGTGGGTGCGAGTGTCGGCGAGTGTGTCTGTGGGTGCCTGTGTGTGGCATGCATGCGTGTGCATCTCTGTGTCTGTGTGGGCGCCGATCAATGTGTGTTGGTACGTGTGCACATCTGTGTTTGTATTTGTGCAGATGTGTGTGAGTGTCGGAGTCTGAGCCTGAGTGTGCACGGGTGTGTGTGTGTGTGTAAATGCACATGTCTGCCTGGGCCCCGGGTGTGCAGAGTGTGAATGCAGCCGGGCTTTGGCCCAAAGCCGTTGCGGGGCCTGCATCGGTTCAGCTGAAAACACCCTGGTCAGGTGGTCCCCGGGGGCGGACAGCTCATGTGGGCATTGGCGGGAGGCTGGGGGCGGCAGAGCAGGCCACTGGCCGCTCTGATGCTAATTCTGTGCCTACGAGGAGAGAGGGAGATCTTGAGCCGAGTTCCATCTCTAAGGAGCTTTGCCCGTGAACAGCTGTACTCCAGCCTGATAAGTAAGATGACAACCACATCAGAGGTTTAGGCCTGTGAGGGTCTAACTCGGCCTGGAACAATCCCAGAATGCTCCATGGAGGAGGCAAGCCGGAGCAGAGGCTTTGGGGGCATGGAGAGCAGAGAATCAGAGGGGGAACTGAGGGCACACCGGACAGAGAAAAGTCTCCCTGGGAGTCCAGGGGGAGGAAAGCCGGGCCAGAGAGGGGGCCAGGACCAGGTGCCCCGATTCGGCCTGCTGCGTGTGTCGGGGAAGGGGGGATGTCACTGAAGAAGTCTGGCGGGGGCAGAGATACCGTGGGGCTGGAGGGTGGAGGGGGAGTCCTCCGCCTCCTGCCCCCAGCTGGGAAGGAAGGGCCGTGGTTTCTCCTTCTCGGGGTGTGCGGGCACTGAGTCAGAGCTGTTGCTGCACAGAAGTCTCCCCGGGCAAGGATGTGCAGGGCACCCCCACGGACCGCAGCGGCTCAGACGCTGTGCCCTGGAGCCCGCTCGAGGCCTGGGTGCTGCAGAGATCACGCCACTCCCCCGGCAAGGCCCAGCAATGCCCACGCCGCACCAGCTGCCGTGGCCTCTGGGCGCCTCGCTTGCCATCAATGCCTCCTCTGTGGCCTGGGCCCGGGAGGGTAGGCTGGGTAAGGTCTTGGGCCCCGGCCAGCCTGGTCCCCTCTCAGGGTGGCACCAGGCCGGCCTCCTCGGCCCTGGCCTCAGGGTCTTAAGTGGGCATTCTCCATCCTTAGGGCCTGGTACTGCTGAAGGTCCTCTACTGGTGAAATCAACCTGAGGGAACATTTCCCTGAACACACACTCCTTTGGGCTCGACGCAGTGGGCACTCACGCCTGCCCAGGGCACCTCTTTACCCTTTCTGAACTCCAGTGGTCTTTTTAGGGCAAGCCCCCTTCACCATCTACAACCTTGTGGGGTGCTGGCTTCTTGGCCCGACCTGCCTTTTCCTCCGTGGTATCCAGACCTCGTAGGGGAGCCCTGGAGCCCCTCCGCGTGATGTGTCCCTGCAGGCCACCACTCCAACAGCCCTTGTTCTTGCCTACCCACACGCCCACTCAGGCTGAGCTCGGGCTCAGGGACACATCCGGGGCCTTTGGACTCTGGCTACATAGCCATCGCTGTGTAGGGCTCCCCTCCGGAGCCCACCACCAGTCCATCTACACCGCTCCTCCCCACACACGCACCAGGAAGGGAAGTGAGCACCAGCGCGTTCCTCTAACCACGTGGAGGCCACCCTGTGTCTCAGGAGAGGGAGCCCCCATTCCCATCACTCTTCTTCTCACTAGTGACAACAGTGCACTTTCTGGAGAGTTCCTGCAAACATCCCATTGTCCAACCCTCCCAACCGACCCACAGGGAGGTCTCGTGTTGCCTCCAAATTACAGCTGAGGGAGCTGAGGCCCAGAGAGGCTCCAGGTTTGGACTGGAACCCGGACCTGTCTGACCCCAGGCCCCCTGGTGTTATCCATACTGCGGGCCCCCACTGCCCTGAGTCCAAATACAGCTGGCCACCGTTCACTGGTGTGTGGCCGCGGGCTCTCCACTGCCCTGTCCACCTTGTTCCTTGCTCAGCATCTTCTGTGGCTCCGACAGATTCCAGATAAACTCCTGTCACCTTGGCGTTCAAGGCCCCTCTGTCACCCGGCCCCACGATTCCTCCTCATTGTGAACCTCGGCTCCCATGCCGCTCTCATCCTCTTCTCCAAGTCTGTGCCCAGCTCTCCTGCCTCCTTGGCCTGCCCTCTTCCCTCCCACTGCAGCCAGTCCCATTCTGGCCTTGAGAGAGGGAGAGGGCAGCTGCTGAGAGGGAACGCGAAGGGCAGTCCTCCGTGCCACCACCAAGCTCCGGCCCCGGGGGGTGGGGGGGGTGGGGGGGGTGGCTTATGGCCACGCGGTGAAGGTTTCCTCCCTGCCGCTCCCTGCGAAGCTCAGCCCCAGGCTGCCCAGGCTGCCCAGGCACCAGTGTGCAGAAGCCCCAGGCCCGGGGTGTGCGGTTTGCCATGGTCCGGCCTCTGTCCTTGGAGCCTGGCGGAAGGCTGAGCCTCTTCGGGAGCAGGTGCTGGCAGGGAGCTGGGGCATCGAGGGAAAAGAGGCGGCAGCAGGCGGAGGGGCGGGCACAAGAGCTGCCCTCCCCTCCTGGCGCGGCCTCTCCCTGCCCCTGGGAGCGGTTGCTAGGCTGGCGCACGGCAGCAGCCGGAGCACACACTCCTGTCAGCTGCACCCACTGCCCACATGGCGGCAGCGGCCGCGGGCAGGGCACGGGCCGCGGGCGTGGGCCGCGGGCGTGGGCCGCGGGCGTGGGCGTGGGCCGCGGGCGTGGGCGGCTTCGCTCAGGGAAGACGCCAACAGGCCAGCCCCACCCTGGGGGCGGGGGGGGTGGGGGTGGGGGTGGAGGAGATGGGCATAGATAGAACAGGGCCCTGGGGCCACAGGAGAGGAAGCTCTTCTGCAACTGTCCAGGCTGGGTGACCAAAGGGTGGTGGGGTTCCCACTCCTGACACCCAGGGTCCTGGCTGGTCTTCCTTGTTTATCAGCATCCTGTCTGATGGGCCACCCAGGGGCCTTCCTGGCTTTTCTCGGGGCCAAGGGGCTGATGGGAGCCCCTGGGCCTCCCCCCACCCCAGCCCCTCCCCCTATGGGGTAGGCCCCAGGGGTAGACGACTCTTCTGGGCTGCACACCTGGGAGCCTCCTCTCTTCTCCCAAGCTCCAGAGACTCAGAGCTTCTCCAACGGCCTTCATTTTGACCAGGCACTCAGAGTCTGGGAGTCTGGGCCTGCTCCAAGTCCTCGGACGCCCTTGGGCTCCATTAGGCTCTTTCCTTTGGGCTTCCCTGGGGCTGCTCTCAGGTTGCGTGGCCGGAGGGGGAGGATTTGAGCCTTGGGCTGAAGGGGCCAGATCCCCAAGACTGGGTCCTTCCTACCCTCCGCTGCTGAAGTCCTAGGAGCAGATGTACAGCTGGGTGTGAGTGGTGAAGGCCCAGAGTGGGGGGGGGGGGAGGAGGGAGGGGCACAATGATTCTGGGCAGACTCTTCAGCTGGCAGAGGCTTCTGCCAAGACATTTCCCCGCCCCGCCCCCCTCCCCTCCACTCATTATCAACTTGGGGTTTGTGTGCAAACAGCAGCTGGTCTCTTTTGTCGGCCTCCCCTCCCCCCTGCCCCTTCCCTCCTCCCCAATGCCTCCCAAATGGCTTTTCCATCTTGGGCGCTGCCTTCCCTTCCAGGTAATTTAGACGTTGAGGCTCTGGGGAGTACCTGAGAGGGGAGGCAGCCCCTGGCCAGTCTTGACCCTGGGTCCTAAGTTCTCCTCTAGTCCTTCAAAGACGCAATATTAAACTCATATGGGACATGACACGAGAGCCAGAGAGGATGAGAAACAGAGCAAAGTCACAAAATGGGCAAGTGCAGAGCCAACACCCAGACCCAGGTGTGTCTGCTTGCAGAGCCTGTTGGTAGAGTCTGTTTGCAGAGCCTCTTTGCTGAGCCAGTTCACCTCCCAGCCTTAGCTATTCCTCTGATTGTCCTATCGCCTGGCACCATTTCCATTAGGGGGCCCTGGAAATGCGGACTTACTCCCAACCTTCTAACCTGTGTCAAGGGCTTCAACCGAAGTAATTCTATGTGCCTGGGGCTGGGATGGGAAGGCAGAGAGGGCCAGATGGCAGGGCCCTTGCAGTTATAACCAGGAGTTGGGACTAGATGCTGAGGACAATGGGAGAAGGAACTTTGCAAGCAGCAAGCCCTGTAGACTGTGGAGGCAGAGAGCAAGGAGGTTGATTAGGAGAACAGGCAAGAAGTAGAAGAGTGTGGGCCAAGGCGCTGGTCCTAGGGCAGTGGGACAGTGAGACCTGGAAGCACAGACTTGGTCACAGTAGATGGTGGGCAAGAGGGGGGAGGATGACACCCAAGTCTCCGGCCTGGGCAATGGCGATAGAGATTTAGGAGCAGGTGTGGCAGGATCAGGACCTTGAGTTTGAGACAAATTGGGTTTGCGATTCTTGAAGGATATCCAGGTGGAGGTTTCTGGGGAGCCAGGAGACTGGCTGCAGCAGGGCAGGTGGAGGTGCGGGGGTGGATGAGCTCACAGAAGATGGAATAAGGGGAGAAGGGAATTGAGGATGGAGTCTTGAACAGAAGGCTCAGAGGTCAAGGGAAGGCACTGTGGCGGGCGGGGGGGGGGGGGGGGAAGGTGGAGGAGAAGTATCCACTGGGTGTGGGAACTTGTCAGTGGCAAGGGCTCTGGGAGGGCAAGTCCATGGTATGGCAGGGGCTGTGGGCTGCCTGAGTGGGTGTGGCGGCTCCTTACCAGGCAGTCACTCTGTTCTTCAAAGATTTTAGCTATTTTAAAATCCTTGTAACAGGCCTGAAATGACAAGCCTCAGGCTCAAGTGGAACCAAGATTAGGCCTGAAGGTGGTGTGTGACTGTGGAAGTATTTGGGATGACAGCTTGTTGCTGTCCCTCGAGTGGACATGTATGGAGCGTCACGCTCTGCCAGGCGTTGGGGTTACTGAGTCTGAGTCCCTCGGAGCCTCACTGCTGCACATGCCAGAAACCCAGACCAGAGGGGACCACGTGCTGGGCTAGTGGGGGACACCAGAGGCACCTGCGACTCCCAAGGGCGCCGAAGAGAAAGCAACCCCGAAGATAAGTCTGGAAAGGAGACTTCGAGTTCATCAGGTGGATGTATCTGAGGCAGCACGCAGGGAAGCGTGAGAGTGTGCGGAAAACCACGGCTCGGTAAGGAAAGGTGCAGCCTGAGCTGGACCACTGCCAGGTCCCGGTGCTCACTCGTAGCCCCTGCCCGTGGCCAGAGCTCAGCCTCTCGAAAGAGCTTTACTGGGGCTTTAGTCAGGCCTTCTGGGGCAGCTGCGGGCACACGAGCGTGCAAGGCCACCCGCAGGCCTGGGCCCGGAGCGTCCCGGGGGCGGGCCCTGCACACACGCGCGCGCACCCAGAGTACACGGGTGCCTGCACACGGCCCGGCCCGCGTGGGCCGGAAGTCGCAGGGCTGGAGGCCTGGAGCCCGGCTGCGGGGGCCGCGCGGGAGTTGGGGGGGGGCCTCCTGGGAGAGCGGGAACAAAGGACGCGGTGGGGCGGGGGCGGCCAGGCCGGGCCGTGATTGGTGGCTGGGGGCGCGGGAGAGTCCGGGCTGGGCGGTGATTGGCCGCGGCCTCAACGGGGCCCCTCGCGCCCGCCCCGCCCCTCGCGGCCGAAACCGGAGCCCGGTTCGGCCGCCCGGGACCCGCCCGCGCCCCCGCCATCTGCGCCGGGGGCGGGGCGCAGGCCGGAGTCGGATTCCCGCCCAGCCCCCCTCGAGGCGGAGCCAGACAACCTGTGCACCTAGGTGCCCCCAGCCCCGCCCCCGCCCAGCTGCGCGCGGGTTCCCGAGGGCCGGGGCAGGGGGGCCTCGCCTGCGCCCCGCGGGGAGGCCCGGAGGGCAAGGTTCCCGGGCACGGGAGGGCCAGTTTGCCCACGTGGAAATGGGGTAGGACCCAGGAAGCCGCCCTTTGCGGGAGCCTGGCCGGGGCCTCGTGGCTGCACTGGGAGAGGGGTCAGGGAACAGGAGACACTCAGAGAGGACTGGGCTAGAGGTAGAAGGAGTGGAGGAGGGCGCGGGCTGGAGGACGCCCCAGAAGAGGGGTGGTTGGGTGACCTGAGGCCCGGGGTACCCAAACCTAGCAGCTCGGGGAGTCACTGGGGCTGATGGCGGCGGCGCCAGAAAGCCATATGGGGTCCTGGCAGGGCTTGGGGTTAGGACAGGTAGTTAATTGAGTTCGCTGCCAGCCAGGCCACGCTTCGTGCTTAAGGACTTACATGATGAGGGGCCTTCTCAACCTCATCCCTCTTTCTCAGCTGCCTGGGAGGTGAGAGAGAAGGGGTGGGGCGAGGAACCCGGGCCACCAATCACAGCCCCAGCCCTGCTTTGAATCTAGGCTGGCGGCTGGGGCTGGCTACACACCTGGCAGCCTCTTTGTCCCCACTTGCCTGCCTCCACACGTCCCACTCCACCCCCACCCTTTGGAAAGCTCTCCCCCACCCACCAAGTTCCCCTCCTTGCCTGGTTTCCCTAGCTGGGACTGACGCAGGACCCTGGTCTTCCCCGGGACCTCCGGTGACTCCAAACCATGCCCCTCTCTCAGCCCCTTTCTGGGCTCTGCACGGAAACCTAAGCTGCGAGATGTAGGGACCTCCATCTCCCCAAGATGGCCACCAAGAGCCAGCGGTGCTGGGAGTGGGGCAGGCAGGAGCCGAAAATTTGCAGCCGAAGTCCTGGCAGAGGGCTGGTCCAGACACAAGCTATGTGACCCAGGGCGAGCCCCTTACCTCCGAGGTGGCTCCTGCAGTTGTGAAGCCAAGGAAGTAAGGATCTACTCCTAGGTTGTTGTGAGGATTAAATGAGATCCTGTAGAAGACAGAGCTTTGTGAGACTGAAGCCTCAACGTGTGGGTGGGAGAGGAGGGGAGGTTTTCATCTGGTCCCACGCTGGGCAATAGGCAGCCAGAGAGGGTGGGCAAGGGCCAGGGTGCCAAGTTGGATGGCAGAGAACAGCAGAGTGCCATCGCCGTGGAGCCCCCTAGACCCTGAACGGAAGGGAGCCAAAGTTTAGGATTCCTGGCCTCACACATCCCCAGGCTCTCCAGGAAAGGTGGGGCAGAGGAATCTGGGGGTGGCCTCTTTTTTATGTTCAGGTCTGAGAGTATGGAGCCCTCTCCCAGGTCAAGACTAGAGGGCAGGCCAGGGGCCTACAGATTTCTCCCTTCAGATGACCCACATGGTCCTACCCTCTCCCAACTCTGCTTCTCCATCCACTGTTTTCAGTCCTCCTTTCCCCCCAGCTCTGACTTGAAATGGGTCACCAAGACCCCCCGAGCTGCTTCCTTAATGTCTCAAATCTGCCTTATCTGTCTTCTTTCTACCCCTCCCTTGCCATCCTAGTCACAGCTGGGACCATGGTGATAGCCTCCACCTGACCAGTGTCACCCTGCCACCAGGCTGCCCCCACCCCCAGCCAACGTGAAAAGCATACTAAGTCTTACTCCTTCCCTACTAAAATTCTCTAGTGGCTCCACACCGCCCCCAGAACTCCCTGATTGGACCTACCAGGGGGTCTAATAAGTGGGTAAGCCCACACTCTGGAACTAGCCTGCTCATTATTGAATCCTGAGGCCATCCCTTGTTTTGAATTAAGTAGGCTCCACGTCCAATGAGGGACTTGAACTCACAACCCTGAGATCAAGACCTGAGCTGAGACCAAGAGTCGACGCTTAATTGACTGAGCTACCCAGGCACCCCCGAGGCCACTCCTTGTTAACTGTGCCTTTTTTTCCCCATCTGTAAAATGGGGATGAGTTCCCACAACTGGGGATAACAAGTGGGCAGTGTTCCAAGCGCTTTGCACATAATCATACTGATCCGTTTAATCCTTACAGCAACTCTATGAAGTGACTATCATGCCTGCGGTACTACACCCACAATACCCACAACGAAAGTAGAATAATGGGAAAACGGAGTTCATACAGTTACGGATTAGAGGAGCTAATGCATATCAAAATCTAGAAGAGCTTGGACCACAGCTGGTGCTCAGTACAGTCTCGCTGTTATCTTTGACCCCGCCCCTCCAGCCAAATCTTTGCCCTCTAAACTCCAGTCCCACTGAAGCATAGGTACGTGTCTCTTCCCTTGCCCTAACCACCTTTCCCCTCCCCTCTCCCCTCTCCGGGTCCTCTCACCCGGCAGAGAATGGGTGCTTATCACATATTTAGGAATCCGGGAATGAGGGTTCCGGGAGGAGGCTGGGTTGAAGGGATTATTCAGTGCTCCTGCGCCCCCTTGTGGCCATCCTGGGCATTCCAGGCCTTGGCCCAACCTTTAAAATGGGAGGGCGGAAAAGACCGTTTCAGGGCCCGGGAAGGTAGGAGGAGGCTGCCTGAGGACAGGCTCTGTAACCCACGTTAATCCCAGGGCTCAGGCCCCAGATGTCTATGGGGCTGCAGGGATTTTCAGCCCCCTGGCCAGGTCGACCTTTCTTCCTCTTCTCTCCGAGAGTTCTGTGTGTGTGTGTGTGTGTGTGTGTATTTGTCAGCGTGAGCTGGACTATGTGCCCCAGAGGCCAAGAGTTCAACTATGTCTACACAGGGCAGCAGCAGTTTCTGTTTTCAGAAGATGTATGTGTGTGCGTGTGTGTGTGTTGGGGGGGGTGACCAAGCCCACATTCATGTGTATGTCCCTTGCTTGTGCGTGGCCAGCACCAGACCCTGTCTGGACTGAGAACGCTGAGCCTGCCAGGGAGCTGAGGGTGGGCTGCAGCCTGTCCCTGGCACTTTCTGGATCTTAGTGAACTTCATGGTGTCCAGGTCTCCGTGTTCTCGAAAGACCAGTCCCCAAAGTCTGAGTCTTCTTGCACACATCGCCAGGTATCGGGCCCCTCCGGGCCTGTGTGTGCACCTTGGAGGGGAGCTGGTTTGCTTCTCCCTCTCTCACACGTCCACGTTTGCTGCGCTTGGGAGACTAGAATGTCATCGTTCCACTTGCTTCTGCCCAGCACCGGCTGCGTGTGCTCCCGACGTGTACATCCGCACTCATGGGCATCTCACGGGTATACCTGTGTCCCTCCTAGCTATTTTGGCAGATTCTCTTCCTATGCAGAGAGGCAGGCTTGCGTAAGAGCAACGAATTGGAGTCAGACGTGTCTGAGTTCAGATTCAGGTATGAGCTAGCTGGGGCATTTTAGACAGGGATTTACTGATTCCTCAGCTGCTCAGTGGTGGTAATAGGGCCTGTTTCCTAGGTTGTTGTGAGGAGTAAATGAAATGAGTGGAAAGCCGGGGCTCGCAGAAGGCAGGTGATAAATGGCGGTGATTACTGGTGCTGCTAGGTTTTTGGCTTCTAGCGGGGCCTCTGTGCTCTGCTTCCCGTCCTCATGTCTCCCTGTCCTGTGACCCACGGCCCGAGGCAGAGGGTTGGGCCGGGCCCTGCAGATAGTCCTCCTCGGGTGTTAGATGGCTGCAAGCAGGGGCCATAGGCTGGCTAAGAATACCCTGCAAGCCCCAGACCGCACACACGGCTTGCTTGGTGCAAACAAGAACACGCGGGCGGGTGACCTCATTTTCCCACCCTCAGATTGGAACACCTGGTCTGACCGGGCAGATGTATTTGTGGGGCTAAAGGGGCACAATGTCTGAAGCGAGTCCTTGCAGACGCCCCAGCTTCTAGCCTTGGCACGTGTGGCCACCTGGGGGAGCCCTCTGTCACTCTGGGAAAAGAGGGAGTGGGGGCATGTGGAAAAGGGAGGGGTGTCGGGGGCTGTGGGGACCGGGGAAAGCCTGGGAGAGTGAAGGGGGTTTGTCTCAGGCCCTTGGAAGCATCTCTTCCAGTTAACCCGTCTGTTGCCAGTCTCCAGCCCTTCTGCCCCAGGGGCCTCTGGGTTCTGAGTAGAGATGCCCAGAGCTGGGTGCTCTGGGAGCAACGGCAGCAGTGGCCGGAACGGGGAATTCTGGGCAAATGACTGAGCCCCTCAAAATGTTCCCACCCTATGCTCAGGAAGAGTGATGCCCGTGTGTGTGTGTGTGTGTGTGTGTTCTCAAATTAGCCAAACTGCCTAAAGCCCTGAGAAGCCCTCTGTGCACCTTCTCCCTGGTTATCTGGCTCTGGACGGCCCACACCAAAGGAGGGCTGTGCTTCTAGATCTTCACAGGACCCGGGGCGGGGGGCACTTCCACGTCGCCCTCCCCGCTTGCCAGCTGAGGAAGCTGAGGCACAGGGGCTGAGGGAACTTGCCCAAGGCCACCCAGCTGGTCGGCAGTGAGGCCTCTTTGAACCCAGGGCGTCTGGTGCCAGTGGCCTCCTCCACACCCCGTCCTCCCGCCCTCTGCCTCTTCTGGAGGGCGAATTCCAGCACTGAGACCCAGGCCCACAGAGGCACCTGCCAGCAGGCCTGGAAGGGGAGACAGGTGAACACTGGTGGCAGCGGAGAAAGGAGGACGGCGAGCCGGACTAGGTGCTGCGGAGACACCCTTTGTGGTTGCAGGGTGGCCATGGGCCGAGGAATGAGGAAGGGAGGAGGAAGTGGAGTCGGGTGTGGACATCTCTTTCAAGAGGGTGGCTGTGAGGAAAGGGAGCCGAGGGGCACTCGGGGTAACGTGGAGGGACTTGGTAGCTTCCGTGTTGATGGGAAGGAGCCAGCGCTGAGCAGAAATGTGGAGTCGGGTGCCCAGAACCGGGGTGGGGGAGGGTGGGAGGCGGCAGCCGCGTGGCTCGGAGCCACCTCTGCTTCCTCGTTGGGGAGGGGAGTCTGCGCTGTTTGCAGGTGACAGAGGCAGGAAGTGGGATGCCCTGCAGGAGGGGCTCTCTTTGCTTTGGGACTGGGATGCTAGGGAGAGGGAGCCGAGAGGGGGAATGGGAGGGAGTGGGGCTTTCCAGCTGGCCCAGGGCTGGGGTGGCGGGGATCAGATGTGAGAGCCCTGGGGGGACAGTGCCCAGAGACAGTCTCCCAGGTCTGTAACCCCTCTCCTATGTCTCCTTCCTGAGGCTCTCATCCAGCTCTTCAGGGGGACTCCAAGGACCCTCAAAAACTGAGACTCATTGATTTTGGTGGAAAACAAGAGTTTCAGTAAAACGGGGACCCTCTGTCCTTGTCCAGGGCCTGAAAGGGCTTTGAAATTGCCAGGTGGGCTAGGTCTGAGGCCCTTTGGTGCCTGCCCTCTGGCAGGCAGATGGAGAGAGGGACCCCAGAGGGTAGACCCTCCCATCGTCTCTTAGGGACTGACCCTCTTTTCCTGGCCTCATGTCCCCCTCCCCACCAAAGCCCCATCTCTTCCTTTATCTACTCAGCCCCCCACCAGGACCCCCTGGAGCCTGCTTCTGGAGGGTGGCCCTGTAGGCTGGTGCTGGGAAGCCCCTCCTGGTGGCCCATGCTGCTCCCTGAAGCCTGCAACATGGGGAACAGATGGCCCCTCCCTCCCTGACTGCTCCTTAGTGAACCCTGGGGGCCCCTTGGCTCCTCCTTGTGGCCTCCCCAGGGTCCCCCCTCCCCCTTTGGGAAGCGGTGAGCTGAAAAGAGACAACATCTGGGTCTCCCCAGGGCCCCAGAAAACAGCCACCCCTCCCCCAAGTGCTGGTGTCACTCTGAGCAGGAGCATTTGAGTACCTGCCATCCTTTGCGGCAGGTCCCAGGGTCCCAAGCTGGGCACCTCTTACCCCAAGGGATTTCATGCAAGAAAGTGCCTCAGGGGCCTGACCTTCCGAGACCTCTGGCCCAAGCCACAACTGTCCCAGTTAAGTGGGTGGCCCGTCAGCTCCTCAGAGGTCTTTGCCGTATCAGCCACCAGACCCACAGGGCCGCCTCAGCCCCAGACTGAAACACATTCCCCCCTGAGCCTGGGGAAGGGTAGATGCCGCCAAAAGTCTGTGGGACAAGTGACCACAGAGGGGCAGAAGGCTGCGCCTTTCATTGGACAGGGGACCAGGGGCCCTGGGCTCAGGCAGAGGAAGGCTGGCTTCCAGCCAGGGCCCTGTCCCCAGCACGTGAATGCCACTGTGCCCCCACAGGTGCCCAGCCTGCTCCTCTCTGTGAGGACACTCAGAGGTCAGGCCACAGGCACTCTTGGGAGCATCCGGGTCTCCCTGGGCCTGCGGAAAAGGAACAAATGTTGACTGATTTACATATTGAGTTCTTTGCATTTCAGGCCCAGACTCTGGCCTTGACCTTCTCCTCCCTGCTCCTTCCCACCTAGGCAAGGCTCCTATGGTCTACTCTCTGAGAAGCAGAGCAATTACACGTTGGCCAGCAAAGCTGGGATCTGAGGACTGAGGGCCAGTGAGCATGGTGAGCGGTCCGAGGTCATGCAGCCAGCTAGGGCCAGAGCGGGACCTCACCCCTGCCCCTGAGAACCCAGCCAGGGCTCTTTCCCTACATTCAGCCTGCCTCAGACCCTTAGACAGACCACAAGGGGGTTCAGGAGGCTCTCTCAGGCTCTCCCAGGCCTGGGGCAGGACCCGAGGCTCTGAGCCTGAGCCCGTCTGTGAGGGAGCAAGGAGGGAGGCACTTACCCCCCACCCAGAGCCAGCACAGTGGAGAAGGGGGGTAGAGCGAAGGGGTGTGCCAGAGCTGGGTGGAGGGCAGAGACTGGGAGGGTGGGCACTGGGTGTGGGTCCTGCTCTCCTTGGCACACCTGGGCCACCCCAGTGAGCCCCAGGGGGGCCAAGCTGGTGTCCTCCAGAGCTGGGCCGAGCCAGTGCCCCACTGCCCTCTGCCAGGACCAAGCTGAGAGCCTGCCGCACTGGAGGACCAGGAGAGTAACCCTCCCACGGGCTCTCCTGCTTTTTCCTTTCCTTCTCAGACTCGGGGGAGCTCTATCTTCCTTTCCGGGGGCCCTGCACTGACCTTGTTGGTTTCTGGGGTTTCCTCTCTGTCACAATGATCCTGCGGTGGGATATGGCAGCAGCAAGGACCCTCCCCCGCCCCCGCCCCCTCCCCCCACTGGCCTTGCCCTGCCAGAGCTCCTACCACTGCACCCCCCACCGGGCACAGGACCACCTGGAATAATGCCTGTGGGTCATTCCAGAGGGTGGGCAGTCTGTGGAGTATAAAGTCCCTCCGGCGGGGGGGGGACCTCTCTGGGCAGAGGCCCCCAGTGTTTCCTGGGGGAACTTGGCGGACTTCACCTTCTACTTGCCTTTGGTCTGCAACCTGAGGCCAGGCCTGATCCCAGCTAGACTCCCAGTCCACCGGAGGCAGCCTCAGGGCCGCAGCCTCCTCTCACCACCCCTCGTCAGATCCACAAACTGATGGCAAGAGGTGTGAGTTTGCCCGGGCCCCAAACTGCAGAGGGGATGGAGAGGCACAGGTGTCCAAATGTGGACACTGCCTAGGATGGCTCCCTGCGTCCAGGCCACCCAGGGGTCAGCCCACACACACGGATTAACCCACAGCCCTGTGTTCACAGCTAGCCTGCACCCAGGCAGCTTTGTGGGAGGGCAAAGCTGAGCACGGAATCTGGGAGCCCTGGGGCCTTATGGGGCTCCAGCAACCATGGTCAGGGACCTGCCGATGACTGGTCTTAACTTGGGGGTCTTGGGGAGAGCCCCAAAACCAGATTTTGCTTGCTGAGCAAAGGGTATATTCCAGCATCTTCTTTGCCCACAATCAGGGTCTTGGCCCCAGAAGCAGGTACCACCCAGGAGGACTCAGGCTGCTCATCACCCAGCCCAGCCTCCTGAGATGCCAGTGGGCACCAAGGGCCCATCCCAGGGCATGACACTGTCATATGCAGCAAGGAGCCCTCCCCTTTGCTAAAATTGTGAAAGTTAAAGTTCCAGCTGTGGGGGCGCCTGGGTGGCGAAGTCGGGTTATGCGCCAGACTCTTGGTTTCTGCTCAGGTCGTGATCTCAGGGTCCTGGGATTCATCCCCGCGTAGGTCAGGGCTCTGCACTCAGCGTGGAGTCAGCTTGAGATTCTCTTTCCTTCTCCCTCTGCCCCTCCCTCTCATGCTCGCTCTCTCTAAAATAAAATAAATATATATATTTTAAAGATTTTATTTTATTTATTTGACAGAGAGAGACAGCGAGAGAGGGAACACAAGCAGGGGGAGTGGGAGAGGGAGAAGCAGGCTCCCCGCGGAGCAAGGAGCCCGATGCGGGGCTCGATCCCAGGACCCTGGGTTCATGCCCTGAGCCGAAGGCAGTCGCTTAACCGACTGAGCCAGCCAGGCGCCCCAATAAATAAATCTTTTAGAAAAATAAAATGAAGTTCCAGCTGTGCCACACAAAGGACCAGCCTTTGAGAGAGATGCAGCCGCAGGGGGCACTAACAATAAGTCCTCACAGGGTCAGGTGGCACAGAACACACTACTGCTTCGAAGAAACACTGCGACCTGGATGTGGAGCCCTGTGCGAAGGATGAAGAGTATTCTAGAAACAGTGTCATGTATGGAATGGTGGGAGAAGCTGGTGTGGCTTAGCCCAGTGTGGATGACACTTTGGTGAACATTCAGTGCTATTTCATCATTCATTCCGAGGACACATTCACTGAAAACTGCTATGCTCCTGGGAGCCCGGGACCCTGCCTTCACAGAACACGTGGACAGACAGACAAGGACCATGGAGATGAACAATAAGGCAGGTTTCAGTTCTATATAAGACAGAACACACTGGGACGCCTGGGTGGCTCAGTCAGTTAAGCGTCTACCTTGGGCTCAGGTCATGATCTCAGGGTCCTGGGATCGAGCCCCGCATCGGGCTCCCTGCTCCGCAGGGAGCCTGCTTCTCCCTCTGACCCTTCCCCCTCTCATGTGCGCTCTCTCTCTCTCATTCTCACTCTCTCTGACAAATAAATAGGTAGTTTTAGGTAGTTGCAGTGACAGAGATGACCACCAAGATCCCTTCTTACTCCAAGATTTGGCCATTTTATCAGTGTATGGATTACAGAGTGTCTCCTGCTTTTGAGTGTCCGTTTCCCCATCTCCCTTCTCCAGATTCCTCGGGGCCTGTCCCCAGTGTGAAAAGAGAATCTTAAAACCGAACAGTCTATCCACTGATGTAGTATTTCAGCACACTGGGCAAGGATGACCATTGTCCTCTTACTCACAAGATTCATTCTTTCTTTTTTCTTTTAAGATTTTATTTTTAAGTAATCTCTACACCCAATGTGGGACTCAAACTTACAACTCTGAGATCAAGAGTTGCACACTCTACCCACCAAGCCAGCCAAGCGCCCCTGATCAGGAACTTCAGGTTCTAGAACCTTATAGTCTATAGAAGAGTGGTTTTTCTAATTGGGGGGCTGGAATCCTGTCCCACTGAACAAAGATGGGTGAGTGGGCTGGGGCTGAGGGGGACTCTAAGGCTGGAAATCATTTTCTGGTGCTGGGTAGTAAGAGCAGGGCCCGGGAAGGCAGCTTGGGCATGAGTGCCCCGTGACTCAGGGACAGACCCCAGGGAGCCAGGAATCTAGGAGCTGCAGGAGGAGGGATGGGAGTCACGGGGAAGCTGGTGGGGAGGGCTGGGAGCCAAGCAGACTTTCTTCTCCTTCAGCCTGGTGGAGGTGGTGCTGCATGCAAAGGCCTCCCAGGCCAGGATTATCCCTCAGATGCAGGCTTAAATCATACCCTCTGAAATTAGACCAATTAGAGAGTCACTAGGGTGGCAAACTTCTCGCTAAAAGCCCCACTTAAAAAGTATCCCATAGGGAACCTGCCCTATCCGATATTAAAGTTTGCTCAAAGGCTGTAATTAGCAGGGATAGTGGCCTGAGAAGCCAGGACAGTTCAGGGGGTCAGAGCAGATGCCTCAGAAGCTCCAGTGGGGGTGTGCCAGAGCCCGGGGCGCACTAATCAGGCTCTGGAGACCTGTCCTTGCAGCAGGAAGGCAGCCCCTGAGCCCCAAGTTTGGATGCCAAGCTCCCTCGGAGGGCTAGAGCCTGAAGCCCGCTTGGAACAGAAAGCAGCGACATTTCCAGGGATGCAGCTCATCCATTTCCCACCCCTGGGCCATTCGTCCCATGAGTCACCCTGTGATCCCTCCATGGCCAAATATAGCTCCCAAGGCAAATGAGGGTGCTGCATTGTCCGGATGGGCCAGGGAGGGGCCAGGGTGGTGGCCGGGACAAGGGGACCCGGCAGCCCGCCAGGCAGCCCACCTCTGGCCCCTTCAGACCTGAGAGGTGTCCGCCCGAACGTCAGATCCCAGGGCCACGTTCCCACAAACGCAGGGAAGTCAGGGAGAGGGAGGGTCTGGCCGGCAGGCATGCCCACTGCCTTCTAGGGGAACGAGGGACACGCTCCGGGGCACAAACAGGGCAGAGGGGGCTTCCCTCTTGGTCTTGTCCCCCAGATGGGGCCGAGGTCGCGGCGCGCGCAGCGGGCCTGCCCGACAGCCAGGGTGGCCGCGAGGCCCCGGGCGTGTCCGGCGTCCCCAGCAGCCCCCCGGGCGCCGCCCCGGCCCCGCGGAGCCACCACATAAGGAAGTGTTTGCGCGGCCCGCTCGCTCCCGCCTCCCTCCCTGCCTGCCTCCCGCCCGCCGCCTCCCGGACGGACCGGGCAGGGGCGGGCGCCGCCGGGAGGAGCCGCCCGCGGGCAAGGGAGGCGGAGCGGGAGGGCGGCGAGGGGGCGGGCGGGGGCCGGGCGCGCGCGGGGCGGGATGGGGGGGGGCGGCCTGCGGCCCGAGGGGGTCGCCCTGCCTGACTGGGTGGGGCCGGCCGGAAGCCTTTTCCCGCCCCAGCGCCCTGCGGACTACAGGGACCAGGCCTGCCCTGCGGGGGACCGGGGGGGGGGCGGACAGGACACGTCTGGGGCCACCGGGACCCTGGCTTTACCATGTCAGACCCTGGGGTCTGTGACCTGGGCCGCGAGGGGGCGGCCTGGAGGGATGGTCTCCCTGAAGAAATCCCTCTGGCCCTTTCCAAGGGGCACACTCAGGCCAGTTGTCCCTCTCCAGGAGCCCAGAGCAATGTGGTATTTCTCTGCATGGTGACCGAGGCTTCCTGACTCCCAGTCACTCCTTAGAGGAGAAACATTTTTATAACCGGCCTGCTGGCAGGCAAGGTCAGGCTTACGTGGACGGCCTCCCTTCTGGAGTTTTCCATTTAATTATTTACACAGGCCCCGAACAAGCCCACAGACCTCTGCAGGAAGTCACAAGGCGGCATTTATTCTTCTGCAAACGGTCTCATTTCTCGAGGGACCCTTCCTCTCTTAAATGTGACCCTTGGAGGTAAGAAGCTGCCTAAGGGTGGTGCCTTCTAGGTCTCTGTGGTTTACTCTTGGGAGCTAGAGAAATTCCCCACCAGGTGTTTCCTGGGCATGGACTCCACCCCAGCACAGCATTCAGAGGGGGCAGTTCTGGCCCTCTGCTCAGGGGCTGGGAGGCCGGGGAGCTGGAGTCTGGAGCATACTCCAAGAAAGGGCCGTTGAGGGAGAATGATGTCACCCAGATCCTTGGCTTTGGGAAAAGTGTGAAATGCAGAGCAGTGATCCAGTACAACGTGCCTGTTCAGCAGGAAGAGGGGTGGGACCACCTCACCTACTTCCAGGTTACACAGATTTGATTGAGATCAGGTCTCAGGCTTGGTTTCCTAGGAGGTTCCAGCCTGTGGCCCTGCTGGTGGATTAAAGTGGTGGTGTGTCAACCTTGTCTGACTGATACTGGCACAATGACCATTTATCCCCAAGGCCCCGCCTCCCAGGCAGGCAGGGCTGCCCAGAAGTGGCTGCCAAGAGGGCTCAGCAGGATCGCCCCATCCTTAAAGGCAACCTGGGCGCCCTCCATGCCCACAGCCCCCTTCTGGGGAAGGTCCCTACTTGGGTATAAATGAAGTGCCTGGTGCTCCTGATCATGCGCTCGGTTCTCTCCACCCCCAGTAGCAAGGACTATGGACCATGACCAGGACTGGGACAACTGTGGAATGCATGTGGGAGAGGGAGGCTGGGTTTGACAAGGTCGCTCCCTATGGGGGCGGGTGGTTGTGCACCCATCCAGTCTGCACCTCCACAGCTCCCTAGAGTTTTTTTTTCCCCCAAAGATGATATTTTTAAGTAATCTCTACACGCAACATGGGGCTCGAAACCACAACCCAGAAATCAAGAGTGTTGAGCTCTACCAACAGAGCCAGCCAGGCATTCCCTCCCTACACTTTTAATTCAGGATGCACAGGGACAGCTCAGCGGACTGTAATCCACACTGCGTAGACTTTCAGCATCATATCAGGTGTGAAGAAGCTATTTGCTCTTGGACCCTGGTATCCTGTGATTTGGGTTTTTAAGTTCCTAGAGGCAGGAATTGTATCTGGCTGCTGCAGGGGTGGTGAAGTTTTCCCTTCTTCCCTTCTAGGTTCTTTGGCTGGCCTAATAATTAAATTGATACAAGACAGATTAACAAGAGAAAAACGAACGAAAGTATACACAAGTAACTAAGTCTCCCAAATGGCCAAAGCCATCACCTTAAATACCATTTTCAGTTAAAGACAAAAGATGCTGGCGATAGGGAGCCAATTACAGGAGGTTACCAGCAAAGCACAGTAAACAAGTGTAAGGTTGTTGTGTAGATTTAAATTGTTGTCTTCTCCATTGATAAGAGTTTCCAGAGATTTAGAGTCATCCTCCTCTTCCTGGTACAGTGAGGGAGACCCTTACAAATGGAGATTTCCCTTATAAATGTAAATGTCTCTTACAAAAGGGTAACTTCTACTCTGTTTTCATAGCTTCACCTGTGTCTACTGTTTCCCAAAAATAACCAGCCGAAAATAATCAGTATGCTAAAGAGGCCTATTTTGGGGTAGTATATTTTGCTCCCTTTCACTGCTATATGCCTAGCCTTAACACAAACCTAACACAGCATATGCTCAAAAGTGTCTTTTGGGTGGCAGAATAAAAAAAAACTTCAGATCGCAAAGATCTGGCCCTCATAAAGGTAAATTTTACATGTTTCATGGAAAAGCCTGTCCTATGAAGTGGCCCATTCTCCATCATGAGACACATTCATATGTGGGTACAACGATAACATATTGGGGTTGTTGTAGAGGGATTCTCAATGGAAATGTAGAGATACATTAGTGGTGTTGTATTTTTTTTTTTTTAAGTTTTTTTTTTATTGGAGAGAAAGGGGGGGGGGGGGGGGGGGGGGGGTGGCGGGACAGAGGGAGAGAGACAGAGAAGCAGGCTCCCCGCTGAGCAGGGAGCCCCATGTGGGGCTCAATCCTAGGACTCTGAGATCATGACCTGAGCCAAAGGCAGACACGCTTAACCAACTGAGCCACCCAGGTGCCCCAGAGGTGATGTATTTTTATGCCTTTAAAATGTACCTATGAATAGCGAGCATAACAAGAAAATATTCGTAACTATATGAAAGGCACACCAAGAGGTGGTTCTTTGAAAACAGGACAAGGAAGGCAGGACTAGGGAACTTCTAGTCAGTCCAGCAGAAATGCTAACATCCCATGTTTACTGAATACTTACTCCCTGCCTGCAGTATTCCGAAGGAAGTATCTCCCTCCGTCTCCACTGACAGAGGTGCTTGCCCAGGCACCCAGCCAGGTCAGAGCAGGGGCCTGAGTCTTTGTCTCTCCACTGGGGAGAGGAGTGTGCTCAACACAGAAGAGCTGGAAACAGCAGGAAGTGTAAACAGTTGGGGAAACCACAGTCCCCCATCCTGCTTTTCTACCCCATTCCCTCCCTGGAGAGGCCACTTCCCTGCTGAGCCTGTTCCCTCACTCTCTTGTCCCCTGTGCCCCACAAATAGGCCTCTTTCCCACACACCCTCCTATCACCTGTTTCTTCTGCTTCAACCGATCCTCTCAAATACGAATTTGGTGGCATCTCCTGTTTAATGCCCCCTAAAACAAGGTTCTCAGGCCTGATTAGAAACTGGGGCTTGACGCCTGATTCTCTCTGTAGCCAGGCCCTGGCCTTCGTTCATGGCTTCCTCCAGGAAGCTTTTTTTAATCTTGCGAGGCAGGGGCCTCCTTCCCAGCTTCATCGTGTTGCCCTTTACTGCCATTTCTTTGTCTGTTTCACCGGCTGCCGGTCACTGTCACTACATGACCCCATTGCAAAGTGGAGGCCACGGCAGAAGCCCGATGAGCTGGGATGAAAGATTAAGAATAGCATAGAGTAGCAGGCAGGTGGTGATGCTTTGCATGTAAACTCGGCAAAGGCAAAAGAATCCAAACAATCCAGACACGTGATAGTTTTCACGGGTGCTCCAGACTGCGGGAGGCTGAGCTTGCACTCGTGGGTCTACACACACCTCAGGGCACACATAGGATGGTGCATACACCAGATTCATGAATCCGTGCACCTGTGCACATCTCAGGTTCGTGTAAACACGAGTCCTTACACACACGGACCTGTGTAGGCAGCCAGTCGGTGCGAACAGAATCGTGCGCATACACGGGTGGAAACATCTCAAGATGATGCACACAGAGGACATGGGGAAACCCACCGGTTCGTGCATGTCGGATGGTGCAAACACAAGTTTGGGCATACTGGGTCGTGTGCACTATCCCGAGATTGTGCACACATGGTAAGGTGCACAAGCCAGGGTTGTGCACACAGGAGGCCGTGCATGCCCCCCCCACCCCGGGGCCAGCTCGCCGGCCCACTCAGAAGAGGTTAGAGGAGCCCATTTCTCCCCATATTCGGGCACAGCTTCAGCGTCTGGGCGCCATCTTCGCCCCACGAGCAGCGGAAAGATCAGCAGGCCGCGCAGACCTTACGCTCCGGCCTTTGTTGTCCCGGCTTCCGGGCGTCCATCATGCGGAGGCCCTGCGCGCCGGAGCACGAAATGGCGGTTGGGGGCGGGGCGGGACGGGGCGACCAGTAGCAGCGCCCACTCCCGACTCCCGGCAGGGCGCGCCGTCCCGCCCCCTTGCGCAGGCGCACGGCAGGGCGCGCGTTCCCGCGTTCCCTCCGACGCGCGCCGGGACACAAAGGGCTGGAGGGAAAGCACGGAGCGCGGCCGGCATCTTCGGAGCGGCTAGTGGTCCAGAGCGGCCTGGAGCGGACTGCCGGGGCCGGAGCCGGGCTCACCGGAACAGCGCTCTCGGGCGCCGGGTGGGGCGTTGTGCGGCGCTCCTTCTCCTCCCCTCGCCCTCCCTCAACGGTCGCAACGGCCTCCCCGGCCGAGCGGGCGCGCAGAGCGCAGGCGCCGAGCTCGCGGCCTCCGCGGGGAGGGTTGGGCGCCTCCATTTTCCCTCGCGCGCCCTAATGGCGGGACTGGGTGCTTCTCTCCCCGTGCGGAGGGAGCGACTCGCCGCCGGGAAAGCCCGAGGCCTTCTTTCCACAAATCCTTTTCTCGGTCCGCGCGCTTCAGCGCGGGAGCTGCCTGTGTAGCTTTTTGTAAAGTTTTGGAATGTGATATAAAAAAAGAAAAGACAGACACCTCCGCAAGTTACTACAGTAGTTTGCAACTTGCTACTTCAAATGGGGAATGTGGGCTTGGGGAAGGAGTGAGAACACTGATGCAGAAAAGGTAAATCTTCTTCTGTTAAGGGGTGTTTGTTAAAGGCAATAATAAATATAACTTCAGAATAAAGTATTTTTCATAATACAAATAATACATGTTCTTAGAAAATTTCGAAAGGAAACATGGTCGCTGGCGTTCACTGAATAGTTACATGCCAGGCCCCGTTTTAAGTGCTATAATTTTCCTACAGGTACAGATGGAGAAATAAGCACAGGGAGATTAAGTACACAAAAGTACTTAAAGGAAAATAGAAAAGTAGTAAACCCACCTTCCAAGACAACCACTGTTTAATAAACTGGTGTGGTTCCCGCCGGTGTTTTTCTCTGCCTGAAGTTTGGTTCAGGGGCGGCTGGGTGGCTCAGTTGGTTAAGCGGCTGACTTTTGCTCAGGTCATGATCCCAGTGTCCTGGGATCAAGCCCCCTTGGGGTTCCCTGCTAAGCGGAGAGTCTGCTTCTCCGTCTCCACCTCTTCCCATCCCTTGCGCGCGCGCTCTCTCTCTCAAATAAAACCTTTTTATTTATTTTTTTGATGTAGTGTTCCATGATTCATTGTTTGCATATAACACCCAGTGCTCCATTCAATACGTGCCCTCTTTAATACCCATCACCAGGCTAACCCATCCCCCCACCCCCCTCAAATAAAATCTTAAAAATAAGTTTGGTTCAAGCTACATGCGGCCTGGGGCATCTTGATTAACAGAGTTGTGGTCTGGCAAATAGGAAACGCTCAGAGGCTCAGAGGCGGCTCCGGAAGTGCCTATTCCTGGCTGTCTTTGGGGGCAGATCCGCCCTGTGAGGTCCAGGAGACCTCACTAGGTGATGCCTGAAGAGTACCCCAACTCTAGAATGTTGGCCTCTAGGGATCCTGGAGAATTCACTCCTGAGCATTTCTGGGAGTCAGGAGGAAAAAGCCTTATTCCTCTTTTTTCCTCATGTAGCAATTTCTCAGGTCATAATTGCCTTAATTTCCCAAGCCTATTTGGGCCTATTTTCACTGATCAGAGTAGGGTCAGTTTAAGACAGGGCAGGGCTAGCATAACTCCTCATTTACAGATGAAGCTGCTGAGATTTAGGGCTAGAAGTCTGGGCCAAGTTAATCAATTAATTGCGAAACAGAGATGCCTCATCCAAATTGAGGCATGGCCTTGCAGCCTCAGTCTCCCAAGTCCTCAGCTTCCATGGGGTCTGTGATGTCTCTGTCTTTTTATGTCTTAAAAACTTTAACAATACAGAGATCCCAACACCCAGCTGATAAATGGTAGGTGGTTCTCTTGCTTGGTGAAAGATTGTCTCTTCTGAACAGGTGAGGGCTTTGCAGCCAGCACATCCCTCATTATCATTAATCCTTTAAGGATTCACCTGTTTATCAAAATCCTTCTATCCCATTTTTTAGTTTACTAGTGTAAAGCAGACTGTCCTTATGATTAGTATCTTTTTTTGCAATATGAATTTGGTTTTTCCTTACCGTGTAGTGTAGGTCATTTACTTTTAATTCGTTATTACTTCATTAGTATGAGGAAACCCTATGCTCTTTTAATTTTAGAAGTGGAAAAAGTAGGGAATGGAACCAGAATATGATTTCAGGTCTCACACATAGAAATACCCTGTCTTCTTGTTCCCTCTCTTTATTGAATCACAGATTCCTAATAAGCATTTTGAAATGTTCCTAGAAAATCAAAAAGTTCCAGTGACTGAAAAGCTTTCTAGATAATTGCCATTCCTTACATCGTGTAAAAGAAAATACTTTAATACTAGCTTGTGGCTTTGCCAAGTTACTTAGCTCCTGATTCTGTGTTCTCATATATACAATGTGGATAAGAATATGTCCTGGCAGAGTTTGGGGGATGATTGGAGATGATATTTGTAAAGTGCCTGGACCATAGTAGGTGCTCAATAAATAAGTGACAACAACTTTGTTTGGTTGCTGTTCTGTGTCAAGGAAGTGTCAGGATTAACTAGCTGGTTGTCTTTGAGAAAATATTAATATAGTTCCCTGCTGATCACAGCCTTGTACTCACTTCTACCCTGAACATCCAAGACTGCTCAGAAGCAAGTGTTGCTGAGGATGTGGAGATAAAGGAACCCTCTTGTGCTATTGGTGGGAATACAAACTGGTGCAGCCACTGCGGAGAACAGTATGGAGGTTCCTCAAAAAATTAAAAATAGAACTACCCTATGATCCAGTGATTGCACTAGTGGTTATTTACCCCCAAAATACAAAACACTAATTCAAAGGGATACATGCACCCCTATGTTTATTGCAGCATTATTTACAATAGCCAAACTATGGAAGTAGCCCAAGTGTCCATCAATAGATGAATGGATAAAGAAGATGTGGTATATTGGGGCACCTGGGTGGCTCAGTGGTTAAGCATCTGCTTTCAACTTGGGTTGTGATCCCAGGGTCCTGGGATCGAGCCCTACATCGGGCTTCCTGCTCAGCGAGGGACCTGCTTCTCCCTCCCACTCCCCCTGCTTGTGTTCCCTCTCACTGTGTCTCTCTCTGTCAAATAAATAAAAATCTTTAAAAAAAAGAAAATGTGATATATATATATACAATGGAATATTATTCAGCCATAAAAAAAGAATGAAATCTTGACATTTGCAATGACATGGATGGAGCTAGAGAGTATAATACTAAGCGAAATAAGTCCATCAGAGAAGGACAAATATCATACGATTTCACTCATGTGGAATTTCAGAAATAAGCAAAAGAAAAGAAAGAGAGACAAACCAAGAAACAGACTCTTGATTATAGAGAACAACGTGATGGTTTTCAGAGGAGAGGTGGGTGGGGGGAGGGGGGTAATAGGGAATGGGGATTAAAGAGTACCTTTATCATGATGAAAATAAAATGATAGGGGCGCCTGGGTGGCTCAGTCGTTAAGCGTCTGCCTTCAGCTCAGGTCATTATCCCAGGGTCCTGGGATCGAGCCCCGCATTGGGCTCCTTGCTTCGCAGGAAGCCTGCTTCTCCCTCTCCCACTCCCCCTGCTTGTGTTCCCTCTCTCGCTGTAAATCAAGTTAGGTGCTTGCTTGATGCATCAGGCACATGTATTACCTGAGTAAATAATAAAAGGGCTTATGTAAAATGGACCCATCTAAGGTACCCCTCCTATCTTTGAGAGGGCCGGAAGGATGGGACTTGACATCAGTTGGGACCCTGCGAAGGAAGGAGCCCTGCCCTCTCAAAGGAGCAGGGCTCTCTGAAAACCATGGTGTTCTCTGTGTCTGGACCCTGTGTTCTCTGATCCGTGGATTTGTAAGTGCTTCCTCTGTTTCGGTGCTGGTGGCAGGGGATAGAATATCAAACAAAACAACCCATCCCTGCTTTCATGGAGCCTGGAGTTTATTGAGGAAGCCAGACCCTGAGCAAATGACCATGGTGGTGAGTGTAAGATGGTGGGTGATACACAAGGTGGCAGTGGCCCTGCCTTAGGCAGAAGACACGAAGGCTTCCTGGATGCAGTGATGCCTCAGCTGGGCGTAGCCTTCTCTTAGACTCTGAAGAGGGAAGAGACACATTAAACTGAAACAACTGAGTAAGTCCACAAATGTTGGTCATGGGAGCTAAGGGGTGGGAGAGATAGGAGCTGAGACACAGAAAAAAGTCAGACCATGGGGATTTCTGTAGGAATATAGGAGAAAAGAAAACAATGTCTTTCCTCTACCCACCTTAAATTCTCTTGACAGGAGCCCAGTAAATTAGACTACCAAAGACAGATTACCAAGAGAAAAATAAACAAATTTATTAAAAAGTGCATCACACATACACAAGGGAGCACCCAGTGATGAGTAACTCAAAGGAGTGGTTAGAACTTGGGCTTGTTATAGTATATTAACAAAAGAACAATGCATTTTTAGAGAAGTGACAAGACAAAGGAAAAGGACTTTGAGGGTCTAGGGTGGCAAATTGTGGGAAGGTGTGTACATGGGAGAAGTAATGGTAGACAAGGTTTGTTATGTAGGTTCCTCTGGTGCCATCTCCAGGCTGATAAGGGTCTGGAGTTTTCTCTGGTGATTAACTTCTGTCCTTCCTGGTAGAGAGGGGAGTGGGGACACCTCTGCAAAGTTATGTCTTGCTTTTAGGCAAATAAGAGGAGGGCAGAGAGTTTTTCTTATATCCGTTTCTTCTTAATTGCCTTCCACTCAAAATAATCCCTATGCCAATGTGGCATATTTGGGGGTGGTATATTCTACTACTCTTCTCCAGCTTTGGTTTACTAAATTGTTAAATATTCTTCTCACTAGACCAGTTTTTTTATATATGTATATATAACTCACATACTGTAACACTTACCCCTTTAAAATATATAACTCAGGGGGCACCTGGGTGGCTCAGTTGGTTAAGTGTCTGCCTTCGGCTCAGGTCGTGATCCCAGGGTCCTGGGGTCAAGCCCCACGTCAGGCTCCCTGCTCATCAGGGAGCTTGCTTCTCCCTCTGCCTGCCGCTCCCCCTGCTTGTGTTCCCTCCCTCTCTCTCTGTCTCTGTCTCTGTCAAATAAATAAATAAAATCTTAAAAAATAAAATATATAACTCAGGGCCACCTGCCTGACTCAGTCAATAGAGCATGCAACTCTTGATCTTAGGGTCATGAGTTCGAGCCCCACATTGGGTGTAGAGTTTACTTAATAAAAAAAATATTTTAAAAGTATATAATTCAGTAGTTTTAAAACATATTCACAAAGTTGAGCAACCATCCACACAAATTCCAGAGCACTTCACCACCCCAAAAGAAACCCTAGCCTTATTAGGAGTCACTCATCATCTGCCCCACCACTAGTCTGCTTTCTGTCTCTATGGATTTGCCTATTCTGGACATTTCATATAAACAGAATCCAAAATGTGTGCTCATTGTGTCTGGCTTCTTTCACTTAGCATAATGTTTTTAAATTCACTAAGGTTGTAGTGTGTATCTGTACCCCCATTCCTTTTCATGGCTGAATAATACTCCTTGCGTGGCTATAAGTCACGAGACTGTTGAGAAGAAGGTGTGTATATCTATGATGGGAGCGAGTGCCTTGAGGACCAGCCTCAGTGTGAGAAGTACTGTGCTTTGTATGGCAGTTCAACTGCCTGGGTTCTCCCTTCACTGGCTCTGTGATTGGGCAAATCACTTTCTTTGTGCCTCAGACTCTCATAAATGGGGATATAACAGTAGTAACTCTCATAGGGTTGGTGAATTAAATGAGTTTATACATTGAAAGGGCTTAGAAAAGTTCCTGATATAAAAGTCCAGTTATTCCTATGAAAAAAAGTAGGCTGGCAGATGCAGAACTCCCCACTGGCTAGCACATTGCCCTTTATTCCAGAATCTTCCAAATGGCTACATGGCTACTTTATAAAACTTGGAATTACAACCAGGTCTGACTATAAAAGGAAATGAAGATAGCAGGTTCTATATCTTTTTTAGGTGAAGGGGAGCAGAATATGCCACCCTAAAATGGGCCACTTTGGCATGTAGATTATTTTGACCTGAAGGCAGTCAAGTCTCAGGAGACTCAAAAAAAACTTTTTTTTTTTTTAAAGATTTTATTTATTTATTTGACAGAGAGACACAGCGAGAGAGGGAACACAAGCAGGGGAGTGGGAGAGGGAGAAGCAGGCTTCCCGCCGAGCAGGGAGCCCGATGTGGGGCTCGATCCCAGGACCCTGGGATCATGACCTGAGCCGAAGGCAGACGCTTAACGACTGAGCCACCCAGGCGCCCCTCAAAAAAAACTTTTACCTCTCCCTTCAGTGTCTGAAAGAATTTAGATGGGGAGCCTGGCCCAGAAAGAGTTATTACCAGAGATATTTATTTATTTATTTTTTAATCTGAAAGACTTACCCACATGGCAGAGTCAACATCTGCTTAGCAAACATCTGCTCTTCTCATCTTCCTGCAAATTGCCCTCCTCCCCTTTGAAGCCCCAGCCCCATCTCTTTCCTCAGCTCAGGATGGCCTGTGAACCTCCATTGTGTGACTGCCTTTGGGTCTCATATTTTTATGGGGCCCTCCGTACATAGAAAATAAAATTTAGTTTTCTCCTATTAATCTGTTTTATGTTAATTGGAGTATCAGCCTAAGAACCTAGAAAGAAAGAATGACAAATCTCCCCCTCCCCCAACAGTTTGGAGACCTGCAAAGGGACCTTCGCTGACTGGACACAGCTTCCCCCCAGGGCTACTGCAGCTGCGAGAGCCACTGACGGTTAAGAATTCTTACCAGATCAGTCACCTGGATCTCCACCTGTAGGATCCAGTGGAAGCGAGCGTGGTGAGAGTCCTCTTCCCTTTTTCTAAATTCAGATTAACAGGAGAAAATGTTTGTGTGAAGTAGTTCCTTGAGTATGGTGACTCTGGTAAAGATCTGTTATGAATACTCTTCCGTCTACGGATCCCTTTTCTCCCAGAGATAGTCATTGTTTCCTTTGGTCTCTGTCTTTTGTGTCCTTTGTCATGAGAAGGAGATTCATAGCCCGTATGAGCTTTTTCCTTTTGTCCTGTTCCATGTCTTGAGAGCTTGGCTTTGTGACCAGGGAGAATATTCTCACTGGCAAACGCATGTACCGGCATGCATTGGCGTAGAGCCGAGTAGGTTCCAGACCCGAAAAGCAGCACTGTCTTTGTCCGACTGAGCCAGCTCTCAGGGGAGTTTGTCTTCAGGGGTTCCAGTCCATAAGGGGCCCTTGTTGGTGCTGGTGAAGGAAAAGTCCCATAGTAGCACCTGACTGGTGTCACAGATGACAGGAGACCAGAGCCCCCATTTCTACTGCACCATTCTTACTGCCTGTGACACTGAAGGTCTTTGCTTTCTTAGGCTTAATTATGGGAGTGAACTTTCTGGATCTTGTGAGGACTGCATCCTCTGCACCCTCTTTTGGAATGCTTCCTGAATCCCTGGTTAAACCATAAAAGGATTTAATTGGTTTGAGTCACTACTGAGATTAATATAAGATCCTGTTTGTCAATGGCCAGATGATGGATCCTCTGAATTGGCTGTATTTGAAAGAGAAAGTTTAGAGAGCTCTCCTCTAACAATTGTCTTATTGGTATCTATGGAAAAAAACAACTTTTTTTTCTTATGGAAAAAACAATCAAAAAGAGGACACAAAGGAATATAATGGCTAGCCTCAGGGACTTCCCTTAGCAAGATGAAAGAACAGAAATTAGGCTTAGAGGGGCGCCTGGGTGGCTCAGTCGTTAAGGGTCTGCCTTCCGCACGGGTCATGACCCCAGGGTCCTGGAATCCAGCCCCACATCGGGCTCCCTGCTCAGCGGGAACCCTGCTTCTCCCTCTCCCACTCCCTCTGCTTGAGTTCCCTCCCTCGCTGTGTCTCTGTCAAATAAATAAATAAAATCTTAAAAAAAAAAAAAGAAAGAAATCAGGCTTAGAACAAAAATTAAAATCCACATTCAATGTAAATTCCCCTTCTCAAAATCCTGCCCCATCTGCCTGGTTTAGCTTCCCTTTTCCTTTGAGATTTACAGAGAGCATTCTGACTTGATCTCCAGGCCCAGGGTACTAGTTACCTGTGTAATGTTGAGGACCAGGAAGTGAATTTAGCAGAAGAATGGGAGTGTGGGGGGGGGGGGGGGAGACACAGGGGGGGGGGTAGGGGGGATGTGAGGGGACAGGTTGCAGGGCTCACTTTGCTGTTTCTTACAACTCCTCCTACTCTCCAGGATTCTGTAATCAGGGTCTGCTAGCCTCAGGTCTTCCTATGCAATGTCTTTTGTGGAAATATCCTGGATCCTGACCACAAAGAATTCATGCAAACAGAGACAAGCAGCAGAACTTTTAAATGATAAAATCCTTTTACCTCCACTTCCAGAATATCCTACCAAATTTAAAGAAGAGTTAGAGGGCGCCTGGGTGGCTCAGTTGGTTAAGCGACTGCCTTCGGCTCAGGTCATGATCCTGGAGTCCCGGGATCGAGTCCCGCATCGGGCTCCCTGCTCAGCAGGGGGTCTGCTTCTCCCTCTGCCCTCTTCCCTCTCGTGCTCTCTGTCTCTCATTCTCTCTCTCTCAAATAAATAAATAAAATCTTTAAAAAAAAAAAAAAAAGAAGAGTTAGAAAGATCACCGGCCATTCACAACCCCACTCGCAGGAACCTTGATTAGCTGCTAACGGGTGTTCTTTCCACCTGTAATTACACTGAAGTTAACAGACAAGCCAGATGGCTCCCTGAGGAAACTCCCCCTCAAGGAGTAAACAGATGAGCAGAATTTCTCCTAGGCGCTCCTAAAAATGACGTTAAGCAACAGTAAAGGTTTTTTCCCCCTAAAGTGAGTTGGCCCAAGGTTGAATTGCGCACGCAGAAAGAAAGCCTTTATTAGAGTCTTATAAAGACTTTACAAGGGCATATTGCGTTAAACCCTGAAGCTCTAGAACATAGAAATCTTTTGATTTCCATCTTAGTTGGACATCTCGCTGATAAAAAAGAAGCAAATTTAAGATAATGTAGTTGGGTGGGCGGATCAGCACCTCAATATCATTTAGGCTTCAACCCAATTCTTTGAGAAATTAAAAGCAACTGTCCTGGGGCGCCTGGGTGGCTCATTTGGCTCAGGTCATGATCTCAGGGTCCTGCAATCAAGCTCTGCATTGCATCAGACTCCCTGCTCAGTGGGGAGTCGGCTTCTCTTTCTCCCTCTGCCCCTCCCTCCACTTGTGTGCTCTCTTTCTCTCTCTCTCAAATAAATTTCTTAAAAAAAAAAAAAAAACAACTGTCCTATTCTTACAAATCTTTGTAAAACCAGAAATACAGCTCTAGAAACAATTCAAAGTCCACCTATCTTCACCATCCTCCAAAACTCTCCTATTCATCTCAAAATGCTTGCAGGTACTGTAAAAGATTGGGATATTGGAAACAGAATTGTCCTACACTTAAGAAAAGGAGGGAAAACTGGGTGCCTGGGTGGCTCAGTCAGTTAAATGTCTGCCTTCAGCTCAGGTCATGATCCTGGAGTCCTGGGATCGAGTCCTGCATTGGGCTCCCTGCTCATCAGGAAGGTCTGCTTCTCCTTCTACCCCTCTCCCTACTCCTTTCTCTCTCTCTCCCCCATTCTCTCTTGCTTTTAAATAAATAAAATCTTTTAAAAAAAGAGGGAAAATATAAATAATAATTTCTCTAGATCTTTGATAAGAGGGAAATATACTTCAAACTTCTTGGAGAAAACTTGGCTGCCTTTGTGGTACAGATTTTCTATTCCATCTTCTCTAGGACCTGATAACCAGCTTTTTGAGATGCAAACTTTAGAGAGAGGTTTGTTTGTTTTTGTTTTTGTTTTAAGATTTTTATTTTTTAAGCTCTACACTCAATGTGGGGCTCAAACTCATGACCCCAAGATCAAGAGTCATGTCCTCTACCAACTGAGCCAGGCAGGTGCTCCTAGGGAGAGGTTTCCTATCAAAAGGATAAAAAAGGAATTATTTGCGAATTAGGCTAATGAAATATCTTAAATGTCCTCTCCGCAAATATTAGTAAAAAGCCTTAGCCATGGGGCCCGCCGGCTCAGTCAGTGGAGGATGCGACTCTTGATCTTGGGGTTGTGAGTTTGAGCCCCATGTGGGATGAAGAGATTGCTTTAAAAAAAAAAAAGCTTTACCCATCTAAGAAGGTGAACTTATTTCAACTGCCAAAACAAAATTTGGATCCAACTGTTCTTTTATAAACCAGTGCGTTTTGTAATTATCATACCTGACTCATGGTAAAATTTTAGAATGAAAGCTATACAGTTTCTGTATTTGTCTATATGTTTGTGTGTGTCTATATTTGTATGTTGCAGATGTGTGATAGTTTTCTACTTCCTGATGGTACTGCCAATATTAATTTGCAGGAGATCTATTCAACTGGTTTAAAATAAGCGCTTATATGAACTAAGTATTGCTAAACCCTCAGAAATATAATAGAAACAAATTCAAATGTTTTTCAAGTTCACATGATCTGGGAAAATATTCAGTAATATTCAGTGAAGCTAGTGTAAGTTGATTGGTTTAATTAAAATAGACACGTCTTCAGGGGTGCCTGGGTGGCTCAGTCAGTTTGAGCGGCCAACTCTTTTTTTTTTTATTTTTATTTTTTGAGCAGCCAACTCTTGATTTTGGCTCAGGTCATGATCTCAGGGTCCTGGGATCTGGCTCCGAGCTAAACAGGGAGTCTGCTTGAGATTCTCTCTCTCCTTCTCCTTCTGCCCCTCTCCTTGATCGTGCTCTCTCTCTCAAATAAATAAATCCTTTTTTTTTAAGATTTTATTTTATTTATTTGACAGAGAGAGACACAGTGGGAGAGGGAACATAAGCAGGGGGAGCGAGAGAGGGGGAAGCAGGCTTCCCACAGAGCAGGGAGCCCGATGCGGGGCTCGATCCCAGGACCCTGGGACCATGACCTGAGCTGAAGGCAGACGCTTAACGACTGAGCCACCCAGGCGCCCCTCAAATAAATAAATCCTTAAAAAAATAGACATGTCTTCAGAATTCTCAGCATTAAATATAATGCAGACATACAACTTTTATTCTACCTGGGTTTAGTAGTCAAAAAAATTCATGCTATCTCTGTTACAAAATTTGTCTGCAAGAGAAATAGCTTGGGATGATGGCTGATTCCATCTAATGTCTCTCATAAAGTTCTCGTGGGTAGTCTGAGCATAATTGTTGGGAACCCGTGACTGAGATAGATGTAATTGGAATAAGAACTTTTAGGTGAACTTTTCAGCCATAATTATGTTTTATGGTGTGTATACTTAAAAATGCCTTCCAAAATCGGGGCACCTGGGTGGCTCAGTTGGTAGAGCGTCCAATACTTGGTTTCAGCTCAGGTCGTGAGGTTAAGCCCTACATCGGGCTCAGTGCAGAGTCTGCCTGAGATTCTCTCTCCCTCACCCTCTGCCCCTCCTGCTTGTGCTCGCTCTCTCTCTAAAATAAATAAATAAATCTTAAAAAAAAAAAAAAACTTTCCAAAATCACTTGATAACTTCCACCATTAGAGTTTTACTAAGTTAAGTGATGGAAATTCATTGACTATCTAGATCATTTCCAAGTAAGATAAAATCTTGAAACATTAATTATCGAACATGGGTTTATCTACATTTTGCTTCTTATTACAGAGAAAGTAAAAAGATATTTAGATGTGTTTGTACTACATTGGAAAATTATACTATAAAAAAAGCATATGCTTCTAGAAATTCTGAAATGTATTTATAAATTTGCCAGTCTAAAGAATGAAAGTATAACAATTTACATCTTACTTTTCACTAGAAATTCAAGTTTCTAAGGATTAAGAATTCCAAAAAAATAAATGACATTAAAACTATGAGAAATAGGGGTGCCTGGCTGGTGCAGTTGGTGGAGCATGAGACTCTTGATCTTGGGGTCATGAATTCAAGCCCCGCATTCAGTATAGAGATTATTTAAAAATCAAAAAATCTTGGGCGCCTGGGTGGCTCAGTTGGTTAAGCGACTGCCTTTGGCTCAGGTCATGATCCTGGAGTCCTGGGATCGAGTTCCGCATCGGGCTCCCTGCTCGGCAGGGAGTCTGCTTCTCCCTCTGACCCTCCTCCCTCTCATGCTCTCTGTCTCTCATTCTCTCTGTCTCAAATAAATAAATAAAATCTTTAAAAAATAAAAATAAAAAAAATAAAATCAAAAAATAAAAATCAAAAAATCTTGAAAAAAAAAAACTATGAGAAATAGTAAGGGAAACAACTCTGTATGCAAGGAAAGTGATATGTGGTTTTGGTAAGAAGAGATATGAGACATGAAGAGGCATTTGTCAAGGGAGTGTGAGCATGAGCAGGGGGAGGGGGAGAGGAAGAGGGGGAAGCAGACTCCTTACTGAGCAGTGAGCCGGATGTGGGGCTCAACCTCAGGACCCTGGGATCATGACCTGAGCCAAAGGCAGACGCTTAACGACTGAACCACCCAGGTGCCTCTAAAATAAAATCTTAAAAAAATTTTTTTTTATTTTTAAGTAATCTCTACACCCGACAGGGAGCTCAAACTCTCAGCCCCAAGATCAAGAGTCTCACTCTCCACCAACTGAGCCAGCCAGGCACCCTACATAGTCTTCTACTTTTTTGACCCTTCTGATTTGGAATCATTGAGAACTAAAACTGTTCTTTCCCTAAAGCCATGCAAGCAAGCTAAAGCTGGACAATTTGATATAAACTTAAAAGAAATCACCGCAACAGCTCATATACGGGCAATCTTTATGCCTCCATACCACTTAGAAAGATCACCAGAGACATTCAAACTGCCAACCATAAAAATCTATCAGGTTGCCACTGCCCTTTCTCACTCCATCTGAAGAGGTTTGGAGCCAGATATCTATAAATCTTCTCAACTAGCTGCCTTCAGAAGTCAGAAAGTGGGAGTATAATTTTCAACATCATTAACCATTATTTTTCTTTTGTTTCCATAGAAATGCCTCTTATTACATATCTGATTGCTTGCACAATAGACCTAACTTTGGGAGTCCACCTGCATTCCCACCTCCTAAAATGAGACACAGCTGTTTAATTGAACTGGCCTAGTCTCCAGACTAAGAGACTGGTTCAGTGAGATAGGGCGATTTACCAACTCAACTTAGGAACTGTGAAGTTTCTTGGGCAAGTTTCAAAGATGGGACTGAAGGGAACAGAATATGCCACCCCAAAATATGCCACTTTGGCATGTAGATTATTTTGACCTGAAGGCAATCAAGTCTCAGCAGACTCAAAAAAAACTTTTACCTCTCCCTTCCTTGCCTAAAAGAAATTTAGATGGGGAGCCTGGCCCAGAAAGAGAGTTATTACCAGAGACAAATTTTTTTTTTAAATCTGAAAGACTTACCCACATGGCAGGGCCAACATCTGCTTAGCAAACATCTGCTCTTCTCATCTTCCTGCAAATTGCCCTCCTCGCCTTTGAAGCCCCAGCCCCATCTCTTTCCTCAGCTCAGGATGGCCTGTGAGCCTCCATTGCCTGACTGCCTTTGGGTCTCATATTTTTATGGGACTTCTGTACCTACAAAATTAAATTTATTTATTTTTTCCTGTTTCTCTGTCTTATGTCAATTTACTTATTAGAGTAGCCAAAGAACTTAGAAGGGTAGAAGGAAAGTGGTTCTGCCCTCACATTGGCATTTAGGATTTTGTAGTTGTGCAGACTTTCAAACTTGTTGTTAGTGATAATGAACTAAGGGACATTTTCCTATATATACTTCTAAGGTCCATCTACCTTGAGACAAACTGCTTTATTTATTTATTTTTTAAGACTGTATTTTATTTTTTTTAAGTAATCGCTACACCCACGTGGGGCTTGATCTTACAACCCTGAGATGAAGTTGCAGGCTGTACTGAGCCAACCAGGTGCCCCAGAGAAGGAACTGCTTTATTTCTAATTAATTAATTAATTAATTAGAGAGAGTGTGTGCGAGTGTGGGGGTGCAAGTATGCTGGCAGAGGAAGAAGGAGAGTCTTTTTTTTTTTTTTAAGATTTTATTTATTTGATGAGAGAGAGACAGAACACAAGCAGGGGGAGCAGGAGAAGGAGAAGCAGGCTTCCCGGGGAGCAGGGAGCCCGATGCGGGGCTCGACCCCAGGACCCTGGGATCATGACCTGAGCCCAAGGCAGACACTTACTGACTGAGCCACCCAGGCGCCCCAGGAGAGAGAGTCTTTTTTTTTTTTTTTAAAGATTTTATTTATTTATTTGAGAGAGAGAATGAGAGACAGAGAGCACGAGCGGGTAGAGGGCAGAGGGAGAAGCAGACCCCCCGCCGAGCAGGGAGCCCGATGTGGGACTCGATCCCGGGACTCCAGGATCATGACCTGAGCCAAAGGCAGTTGCTTAACCAACTGAGCCACCCAGGCGCCCCAGGAGAGAGAGTCTTAAGCAGACTCTGAGCTGAGCTTGGAGCCTGAGCCGGGGCGGTGGGGAGGGGGTGGGGATGGCTTGATTGCATGCTAACCCTGACATCACGACCCAAGCCAAAACCAAGAGTTGAATGCCTAACCGACTGAGCTACCCAGGCACTAAATTTTTAAAAACGTATCAATTTTCAACATACAAAAAAGTAGAAAAATATGATTTCTTATGTACGTTCAACAGCATTTATTCCCATTTTTAAATTCTTGACAGATGGTCTTTGTTCCACAACTGGATGAGGGCGGCACACCCAACAGGTAGGAACCATCTTGCAAGGATCTGGGGAAACTGGTTTCATGGGCAGGCTGAGAAATGTCTGCTTGCCTAGGCAGCTAGGACACTTTGTGGAAGGTAAGGGTGAGGAGGGAGGGCTGTGCTCCACCCCCATTCCCCACCTGGCCACTCCGTGGGGCTTGGTGTGGGACGAGAAGGCTTGCTCTGGGAAGCTGACACTAGTTCCATGATGAAGTTGTCTCTGACATAGTGACACCAATGTTCATCAAGAGTAAGGCATGCGGTGCTCAAGCTCATACTTATGGCCCCAGGGATTGTCTGGCAACCAAATCTGAATGGACATTGATAGTCTGTGGATCCAAAGGTGCAAGTTCAGGAGGGTAGAGGGCCTCTAGGTCAAGTACTCCAGACCCTCCCTACTCAGGTGAGTCTGTGGGCCGGGGAGCTGGTTAGAAATGCAGAGTCCTGGGCCCTACCCCAGAGCCACTGCTTTAAAGTGCTCAAAGTGTGGCCTGTTGGGGGGAAGATTACCCCAAATTTGGAATCTCAGCAATTCTGGGTTGGCAAGCAGCTGGTCCAGCCCATACCAGAAAATGCATAGGTTCCTTTGGCAAGACCCTGGAGAAAGAGTCTCCAGATAGTCCAGCATCATCACCTCCATTCACAGGCAGTTCACCAGCTAGGCAACACCTCTTTCAGTCTTTGGTAAATCACTGTTGGAAGGGGGGCTGTGGGCATGGCAAGGGGAACCTTCTTTTTTTTTTTTTTTTTTAAAGATTTTATTTATTTATTTGAGAGAGAGAGAATGAGAGAGAGAGAGAGAGCACATGAGACGGGGGAGGGTCAGAGGGAGAAGCAGACTCCCTGCTGAGCAGGGAGCCTGACGCGGGACTCGATGCCGGGACTCCAGGATCATGACCTGAGCCGAAGGCAGTCGCTTAACTAACTGAGCCACCCAGGCGCCCCAAGGGGAATCTTCTTAACTGAAGACCCTGCTGAGAATATCCCCTTGCTGTTGCCCTGTTGGAAATTCCAAGCCCTCTAGCTAAATTTTAAGTGAAACTTTTCCTGTGTTAATTACAAGCCCATTTTCAGCCCGTGTTAAATGGGCCGACTAGTATTTGAAAAAAAGAAAGTATTTGAAAAAGACTTTTTCTTACTTGATACATTTTTTTAAAAGTCCAATGGCAGTACATGCTTGTCATTAAATGTTTTTGCAAAAAGACTGACACCTATACAAATAAAATTCAGAAGCCTGTGTCTCATCTCTCCCTGCTCCTGCAACCCCCAATGTACCGTTAGCAATTTGCTGTGCATCCTTGCAGATCTCTTTCTTTGCATTTTTTTAAAAACATTTTATTTATTTATTTGAGAGAGAGAGAATGAGAGAGCACATGAGAGGGGGGAGGGTCAGAGGGAGAAGCAGGCTCCCCACCGAGCAGGGAGCCCGATGCGGGACCCGATCCCGGGACTCCAGGATCATGACCTGAGCCGAAGGCAGTCGCTTAACAACTGAGCCACCCAGGCGCCCTATTTCTTTGCATTTAAAAACACTACACACACGCACACACACACACAAACACACCCTTCCTGTAATCTTTTTACCTTAATCTCTTTCTCAGCCTTTTGCACTTCCTTCTTTTTTTTTAGGGTATAAACATTTATTACATGTACAGAATATGACCACAAACGAATGCAGATAGGCTAGGACACAATGATACTGGATGGAAGATGGCGAGCTCTTTGGAAAGTGGACAGGTTTGGGTGGCACAATCGGTTAAGCGTCTGACTCTTGGTTTCGGCTCAGGTCGTGATCGCAGGTCGTGGGATCGAGCCTCAGGTTGGGTTCTGTGCTCAGCACAGAGTCTGCTTGGGTTTCTCTCTCCCTCTACCCCTCCCCATGCCTCTGCACTCTCTCTCTCAAATAAGTAAATAAATTTTTAATAATCTCTATGTGTGTAACTCATTAATCCTCAGAGTCACCTCATGAGGTACTATTATTATCCCCATTTTACAGAGGAGGAAACAGATATAGAGAGGTGGAGATGCTTGTCCAAGTTCCCCCAGTTAGTGATCAGCTAAGCCGGGGTTTGAACCCAAGCAGCCTGGTTCCCAAGTCTGTGCCCAGGACACCCTGCTGTATTCATGGAGATGCATAAATCTTGGACAGTACCCGCCTCATGTGGCCTTTCCACCTTAGGGCTCCCAGGTGCTGGGGTGGGGACAACTTCTCTGTGCAGGTCCGCCTGCCCTACCCCTCCTGTCCGGCCTGTTCCACTCTAGAGCTTGGTGAACTTAGAGGATGTTTTCTAGATTGTGTAGAATGGGGTAATAGCACTTACCTCCTTGGGTTCTTAGGAGGATTATATGATGGGATGCACATAAAATATCGGTGAATGTTGGCCATTGATTTCGTTATTATACATATGAGTTCAAGGGTGGAGGAAGTGACAGGGGAGGGGACTCACCAGTTGAGTAGAGACCTCAGGGAGAGAAGGGTAGGTATGTTAGATTCCTGTTTGTTTGTTTTTAAGACTTTATTTATTTGACAGAGAGAGAGCACAAGCAGGGAGAGCAGCAGAGGGAGAGGGAGAAGCAGGCTCCCCCTGAGCAGGGAGCCCGATGCAGGGCTCGATCCCAGGACCCTGGGATCACGACCGGAGTTGAAGGCAGACACCCAGCCGACTGAGCCACCCAGGTGCCCCAGTATGTTAAATTCCTACCCAGAGTGGGATAAGGAAAAAGGAGTGATGGGGTAGAAATCTTCCAGATTTTTACTTGGACCTCAGAATACTCGTAGACCCTAGACCCCTTTATGAAGATCAAGGTGAGGGATGAAAGCTGTGGATGGTCGGTTCTTGTTCTATTTCATTCCAGTGCTCAGCAGTGTCCTGTCAACAATGTGTACGGCGGACACCCCAAGTAGATCACTGCAGGCCGTTACCTAGACCCTAGTGCCTGTGTCCTGGCCTCTAGCACTTCAGGGCCTGGGCCCACTGGCTGGGCTGGCCCCGGGCAGCAGAGCCCCATCGCATCAGGATTGCCCCCAACTACCAGCAGCCTCCTACGGCGGGGGCCACATCCAGTCATCTCTATCCCTGCTGCCCCCGCTCCAGGGCTCCGTCATCGTAGCACAATAATAGAGGCTGATTTTATGAATATTCTCTGTAGCCTTGCATACAGAGGCAAATGCCTGTCAGGCAGAAAAGAAGCACTAAATTTTGAGGGCGCCTGGGTGGCTCAGTCGTTGGGCGTCTGCATTCAGCTCAGGTCATGGTCCCAGAGTCCTGGGATCGAGCCCCGCATCGGGCTCCCTGCTCAGCGGGAGGCCTGCTTCTCCCTCTCCCAGTCCCCCTGCTTGTGTTCCCTCTCTCACTGTGTCTCTCTCTGTCAAATAAATAAATAAAATCTTTAAAAAAAAAAAAAAAGAAACACTAAATTTTGAGATTGCAACTCTTTAAGCCCAGAATCCCAGGACCTGCCTCCAGTTCAAACCCACATTGGCCATTTCATTCATTCATTCATTCATTCATTTATATTTTTTTGACAGATAGAGCCAAAGAACACAAGCAGGGCGGGAGGGAGACACAAGCAGAGGGAGAGGGAGAAGCAGACCCCCCGCTGAACAGGGAGCCAGACTCGGACTCAGGGCGGGACTCGATCCCAGAACCGCGGGATCATGACCTGAACCGAAGGCAGTTGCTTAACTACCTGAGCCACCCAGGCGCCCCTCACATTGGCCATTTTAGACTTTAGATGAGTCTTAGGTAGGGTGGCCAAATAATGTTTTGTCCATACTAGTGCTCTTCTTTGGTTTGCTAATAAATGTTTTTGGTGAGTTTTCCTGGAAAAAATTCCAAACTTACGGAAAAGTTGCAAGAATACAAATAATACAAGGATACTCCTATATCTTTTTTTTTTTTTAAAGATTTTATTTATTTATTTGAGACAGAATGAGAGAGAGAGAGCACATGAGAGGGGGGAGGGTCAGAGGGAGAAGCAGGCTCCCTGCCGAGCAGGGAGCCCGATGCGGGACTCGATCCAGGGACTCCAGGATCATGACCTGAGCCGAAAGCAGTAGCTTAACCAACTGAGCCACCCAGGCGCCCACTCCTATATCTTTTATTCAGAGTCAACTATTTCAACATTTTCCCTATTTACTTTCAACCTCTCTCTCTCTCTCTCTATATATATAAGTATATACACACTTGTATACATACATATACCTGTTCATATATACATATGTGTACATACATACTTTTTCTTTTTTAAAGATTTATTTTATTTTAATTTTAGTATAATTTTTAATTTTTTTCTTAAGATTTTTTATTTATTTGACGCGGAGAGAGAGAGGAAGCAAGTGAGCCCGAGCAGGGAAGTGACAGGCAGAGGGGGAGGGAGAAGCAGGCTTCCCGCCTAGCAGGGAGCCCGATGCGGGGCTCGATCCCAGGACCCTGGGATCATGACCTGAGCTGAAGGCAGGCGCTTAACGACTGAGCCACCCAGGCACCCCTATTTTTTTATTTTAGAGAGAGAGGATGTGTGTGCGTGTTTGAGCTGGGGGAGGGGGAGAGGGAGAGAACCTCGAGCAGACAGACTTCCTGCTGAGCGCAGGACCCCGACTCAGAGCTCAATCCTACCACCCCGAGATCACATCCTGAGCCAAAACCAAGAGCTGGTCGCTCAACCGACTGAGTCACCCAGGTGTGCCTATACAGACTTTTTCCTGAAACATTTGAAAGCTAGTTGCATATACTGTGGCCCCTTACTCCTATTTATTTCCTAAGAATAACAAAGCTATCCTACATAACCATAATTTTTTTTATCAATTCACTAAATATAACTTTGACATAACATTTGTATTTGCTCTGTTTATATTTCAACTTAGTCAATTGATCCAAAGTCTTTTTGTTTGTTTGTTTTTTTTAAGAGAGAAAGAACACGAGGCAGGGGAGGGCAAAGGGAGAGGGAGAGAGATAATTCCAAGCAGGTTCCTTGCTCAGCTCCAAGCTGGACACAGGGCTGGATCTCACCACCCATGAGATCATGACCTCAGGTGAAATCAAGAGTCAGAATCGGACGCCCAACCGACTGAGCCACCCAGGCTCCTCTGTGTTCTCTTTTTAATAAGACTCAGAGTATCTGTTAGGATTGAAGCATTAACAGGGGGAAGGGCTCCCCCCGACTTCCTCCCTGTTGGCCATTATCGAGGTGAAGTGAACTACTTTCCAAAGGGAGGAGGCTCCGGAGGAGCGGTTCTTGACTTCCAGGTGCTCAGGCATGGTCTCCCCAGGAGTAAACTGGGGAGGCGTTTGAAGGCTGATGGAGAAATGAGAGGGAGAGGAGCCCTGATCGGTCTTCCCAGGCGGGCCCCGAATTTCACTGGTTACCAGAGGGCCTGGAGGCATTGGGTGGACCATCCACTCCTGTCAACATCACACCTGCTTCCAGCTGGGGCAGAGTGTCCTGGCTGAAGCCAGACCAGTCCCCAAACCTCCCTTGGCTCTCCCCTGCCCCTGCCATGCCTTTTGGGTCTCTGATACTCACTTTTGTTTTTGTTTTTGTTTCTGATACTCACTTTGTTGTTTTTGTTTTTGTTTTTGTTTTGGCATCATACCATCAACTACAATGCCAGTTAAAAGTAAAGAAACAATATTTTCATTAGCTTGTGCAGATTTTTTTTTAAATTTTATTATGTTATGTTAGTCACCATACAGTACATCATTGGTTTTTGATGTGGTGATCCACGATCCATTGTTTTCATATAACACCCAGTGCTCCATGCAGAACATGCCCTCTTTAATACCCATCACCGGACTAACCAATCCCCCCTCCCCCCTCCCCTCTAAAACCCTGTTTGTTTCTCAGAGTCCATGTCTCTCATGGTTCATCTCTCCCTCCAATACCACCCCCCATTTTTCCCTTCCTTCTCCTAATGTCCTCCATGCTATTCTTTATGTTCCACAAATAAGTGAAACCATATGATAATTGACTTTCTCTGCTTGACTTATTTCACTTAGCATAATCTCCTCCAGTCCCATCCATGTTGATGTAAAAGTTGGGTATTCATCCTTTCTGATGGCTGAGTCATATTCCATTGTAGATATGGACCACATCTTCTTTATCCATTCATCTGTTGAAGGGCATCTCGGCTCTTTCCACAGTTTGGCTATTGCGGACATTGCTGCTATGAACATTGGGGTGCATATGGCCCTTCTTTTCACTACATCTGTGTCTTTGGGGTAAATACCAGGAGTGCAATTGCTGGGTCATAGGGTAGCTCTATTTTTAAATTTTTGAGGAACCTCCACACTGTTTTCCAAAGTGGCTGTACCAACTTGCATTCCCACCAACAGTGTAAGAGGGTTCCCCTTTCTCCACAACCTCTCCAACATTTGTTGTTTCTTTCCCTGTCCATTTTGGCCATTCTAACTGGTGTAAGGTGGTATCTCAGTGTGGTTTTGATTTGGATTTCCCTGATGGCTAATGATGATGAACATTTTTTCATGTGTCTGTTAGCCATTTGTGATACTCACTTTGAATGGCAGAAGTACACACTGGTTTGGGGAGATGGGCTAGAAATCCATGTTATCTTCCCCACTCGGTGTGCCTTCAAACCTTCACTGCTCAGTTTCTTAGCCTGTGATTAAGGTTCTGGGCGTCCATGCCCTCGGACGGGAAGAATGTGCATGTCTATTTTCGCTAATCTTTCACTGAAATCTAGCATTTCCTTCAATTGTGTTTGTAGACATCACTGCGCAGTAGTACGAGCCGTTTTCCTGGGACTTTGTCCCTAGTGGGAGTCACCGCTCTTTTTATATCACACCACAGCTGTGGCCGACATTGAATCTCATCTACACTCATCATAACTTCAAACTCATAGTCGTCATCAGGCTCACCACCACATTGTATTTCAATATAATTGGCTTCCTTTGTGATCCTGGGTATTTTACTTTATGCATTTAAAAATCTTACTCTGGGGGCGCCTGGGTGGCTCAGATGGTTAAGCGTCTGCCTTCGGCTCAGGTCATGATCCCAGGGTCCTGGGATCGAGCCCCACATCGGGCTCCTGGCTCGGCGGGGAGCCTGCTTCTCCTTCTCCCTCTGCCTCTCTCCCTGCTCATGCTCTCTCCCTCTGTATCTCTGTGTCTCAAATGAATAAATAAAATCTTCAAAAAAAAAAAAAAAAGATTACACACTAAAAAAAAAAAAATCTTACTCTGGGGGCGCCTGGCTGGCTGGCTCAGTCGGTGGAGCATGTGACTCGTGATCTCTGGGTTGTGAGTTCGAGCCCCACAATGGGTGTAGAGATTACTTAAAAACAAACAAACAAACAAAAATCTCACTCTGAGAAGGGTCCAAAGGCCTCGCCAGACTCCAGAGCGCTCTATGAAACAGAAAAGATGAAGGAACTGCTTCGTCCTGCCCACCATGCGTCTTGCCCTTGGAGTCACCCTGCCAGTCCTCTCTCCGGGCATCCGGTCCCCAATCCCGTGTGCGGTGCGCGGCTGGACGCTTCCTCAGCAGGCCGGCTACACGCTGCCATCTGCTGGGGGTGGCCCACATGGCACCCCGGTGGTGACGCCGGCGCTCCGGGTCTGCCGTCCCAGAGGGGGTCCCGCAGCACCAGCCAAGAGGCTATCTGACTGCTCTCAGGATAGAAATCCAAGGTAAGGCAGCAGGAGGTGAAAGCAGAGTTTACTCCAAGGCGAGAGAGAGAGAGAGAGCGAGTGCAGGTGCAGAGTGTCTGGGAGACTCAGAAAGGAAAGAAGAGAGTCCCGTCTGTGTTCGCGGTTTGGGGTTTTTATTGAGGAGGTGGTCTGGTGTATGGGGCTTCTTAGGCATCCAGGGTCGAGTGAGAACAAAGGGCCCAGGTGTTCTTCCTTGGAGCCAGGGGGTCTTGGCGTGGAGATGCCTTGCTGGTGGTCTGGAATACACATAGGATGGCTTCCTCTGGTCATTCTCACCTGGTCCTGCCTTGGATGTCACTATTCTAGAGAAATCATTAACTCCTTGCCCTTTATAAGGAGGACACACACTACTTGCATCAGGGGGCATGTGTCGAGTGAGGGCGGGGGTGCAAGGCCTAGCAAGAATGGAAGCAGGAAAAAGAGCACGAAGCGGATTTTTTATGGGGTTCTTCATTTCCCTGTCTCAGTGGCTTTGGTTAGATGCTTGTGGTCCTTCTGGTCCTTCCGGGCATTATAAGCGAAGATGCGCACTGTGCCCCAAGTCTCGCTGGAGGACCGTCTGTGCCGCTCGCACTCGACACTTGCTCCTTTGCCGGGGTCCTTGGGTCGCTGCTCCGCGCATGTGCGGGGTTTTCCTGGCGCCAGGAGGCCCCGGGAGCCCGTGAGCAGCGCAGCCCAGAGCCAGGTCTGGGAGCTAGGGGCGGGAGCATCTGCAGTTTATCAGGCCGAATGAATTGTTAAACACCAGTTGTTCAATTGTTCTGAGGACCTGGGCCGATAGTCAAAAGTCTTAAGGAGAAGGTTGATGAGAAGCTTCTCTCCCTCCCAGTCCCCGGGCCTCAAACGTCACCAGCTTCTCTTTCCTTCCAGAACTGCTTGCCCCATCGAAGGCCAAAATGAGCGTGAGCTGGAACCCTGCCTTTTCTTATTTAAATCGTAAGATGTTAAGCCCCTGGTCTGCACCTGGCTTTTCTATTGAACAAATTGATCGTGTCTACATATAAATAGTTTCCTCCTGGTTCTTTCCCTTTCATTTCTCTGGTCGTTTCCCAGCAGTCTGTTGAAAAAGAATGTCTTTCCATAGGAACAGGAGTACCCAGACATAGCCAGAAATTTCAGGGTAGTTCTAGAATTCATTTACCCACCTACAAAAGTCCAAGGATCCTGGGTTAAATAGTTCTGTATTCCTCTTTAGGTGGATTTGCAATTCAAAAGGGGCCTTGCGGGACTATCGTACCTTAACTCCTAAAATGACTACATGGTAAATTTGGGGCAGGGGGGTCAGAGGTGGGTTGTTCTTTGGGTAGAAGACTCTTTGTGGTGTCCCCAAATCTGGGTGTTAGGGTGCCAAGATCTCTGTCTATCCAGAGGTTAGCCTTGTCTTCCCAAGCCGAGCTCGGAGCTCTTTATAATAAATGTCACTCTCCTAATATGGAAATCTCCAGCAACAAGCAGCTCTCCCCTCCAGCATCTCTTACCAGATATGTCAGGCAGGCCAGCAGCCACTGGCTGGGGACACCTCAGAAAGATGCTCAGAGGCCTGGGGGTGGGCTGGGCAGATGGCCTGTCCTATCCCCACACTGAGAGCACTTCCAAGTTTATAGGTGTTCACATGTCATTCTCTGAAATCAGCTTTGAGGTGAGGAGCAGGTGCTTTCTCCTAACAAACCACATATCAGGCAGGGGGCTTCTCACGGACATCTGACCCTTTCATCGCTCTGGGCCACTGAGATACATCAGTAGATCCCAGCCTCAACCAGAAATCGCAGCATAGTATGGTTTCCTGCCAGACTCACACAGCAGGAGAGAGACTGTCCAGACCTGCCAGTGGAAGCATCTTGTGGGCCAGGCAGGCTTCTCAGCAAAATAGGAAGATAGCACTCTGGTTTTTATATCAGTGCTTGGTGAGTTTGATTACTGTGAGTCAGTCTTGCCAAATGGGATCCTCTCTGGCCCCCAGAACTAAGGGTTGCCCTTCAGACCATGGTGAATTCCCCTGAGTAAGCGCCCACTCTGTCCCCTAAGACCAGCTGACCCACAGTTTGGAGGCAGTGGATTGTCCCAGCAGGCCTTTCAGCGGGAAGCATGTTGAGGAGACTGAGGGAGTAGGTTCCAGTATCTGTTAGCTTTGTGTGAAAGAAACTCACTTGCAGAGATTATAGAGTCCTCAGATGTACAGTGACCAGGTGGAAGAAAAATTAGCATAAATCCATCCTGACCGCCAACAAATGGTTAGGGTGAGCTAATCCCCTTCTATCTGAAAAATGGCACCATCAGTGTATCTCCTTCCAGATCGAACTCGGCATTGTCTGGAAGAAAACCAGTTCTTGGGAACATGCAAATTAAACTGGCAAAACACGGATTTGCAAAAGAAAAGACAGATTTTTTAATTCACATACATGCATGTGCGTTCACAGAAAAATGTGATTCAAGGAGGTAGTTAGAATTTGGGGCTTTTATACCATCCTGATAGGGGAAGGGGAGGGGGAGAGGGGATTTACAGGAAAACAAGTAGATTTTAGGGAAGATAAATGGACCCTTAGGAAAATAGGAGGTATGGTAATCTTGTGACAATATCTGTTTATGTGATTTCTTTTTTGGTTTGTTTTTGTTTGTTTGCTTTATGCAATTTCTTATCCCAATGCAGACTTCTCTCCAGTGAAGAGTCCATCTTCCTTGGTTGCACAACTCCTGGGGAGGGGATTTTTGACAGCTAACTTCTTTTGGGAGGCTCTGCTTTTAGATCCGGGGAGTTCAGGAAAAACAACTCCTCACGGTGAGAGATTCTGGATCCCCTCAGTATGAATGCCCTTCTTCTCCCTGTCCAAAGACCAGGCTGGTCGGCTGGCTGCAGGGGCTAGGGGTTTGGCTCAGCATTCCTGAGCCTGGCAAGAGCAGAAAGAGAGGGGGCCATTCCCCAGCAGAGACTGCTTTGCAAGGCCGGAGCGGGGGGGGTGG
>NC_058405.1:184975533-184976097 GCF_002201575.2 Neomonachus schauinslandi | reverse complement strand
GGGGGGGGGGGGGTAAGGGCCAAGTCACTCTGGTGATCGAGGGCGTGTGCAGGAGCGCAGACTGCCAGGGTCAAACCATGTGTCCTTGGGCAAGATTCTCAACTTCTCTGCGCTTCCTTCTCCTCCTTGGCTAAAAACCCTCCCAGGACTGTAGTGAGGATGAAATTAGTGAATACATTTAAAGCACTTACTACCATGCCTGGCACATAGCAAGTGTGCGGTTAATACGGCCAACTTCTCTAGGCACCGGGGATACGGCAGTGAGCAAACCCAGCCCCTGCTCTCCCGGATCTTCCATTCTGGAGAGGCACCCATGAGACAGAGCATTACATGGCATCATCAGATGTCGTTGTGCACCAGAAGAAAACGAAGCAGGTGAGAGGCAGAGAGGAAGAGGCAGGGGCTGGTGTGGATGGTCAGGGAAGGGGCATCTGAACAGAGACCAGAATGACGTGGGTTCCTAGGAATTATGATTATGTTTTGTTGCTGTTCCTCCTGCACATTCCCAGTGCCCTAAATCAGTCCCTCTCTTGCCCGACTCTCCGTGATGGTTTCTGGCGGTGG
>NC_058405.1:184968860-184975433 GCF_002201575.2 Neomonachus schauinslandi | reverse complement strand
GGGCGCGGTTCTGAATGGGAGTCAGGGTGGTGGGTTTCTGGCTTTGATCTCCCTTCTGTTCCTCCGCACCACAATTCCACAGTGCCAGAAGACACTTGTTAGGACAGGGCCTGCCCCCTCCAGGAGAAGCGCTTACTACACGGGCCACCCCTAGCTCGTCTGGAGGAGTAGGTGTGCTGGGGAAACTGGCCCGCTGTATGGCTTCAGGGCGAGGCCGGCTGCGAGAACCAGAATAGAAGGTCTAAATTTAAACCCATGTCTCGAGGCTTCAGGGAGCCCGGGGCCTGTGGGCCCTGGGGTGGCTCCCTCCCTCCCTCCCTTCTCCCTCCTCCCTCCCTTCTCCCTTCCCCCTCCCTCTACCTCCCTCCTCTCTCATCGCCTCCCTCTCAGAATGGAAACTGTTTCTTTCCTGGCTGCCTAGAGCTGGTTTCCTCCCAAGGAAATAATGTCTCACCGCAGCTGAGGCAGGCTCTGCCCCCTGGAATTTCCCTGCAGTGGAGAAACCCCCCCCCCCCCCCCCCCCCCCCCCCCCAGCCCTTCTGAGATGGGACACACCTAGAGCCTGCTTGGGCTTCAGCCAGAGGGGGACACGCCCAGAGACACAGATGTAAACAGAAACAGAAACAGAAACGGGCTGGGAAAACCTGGGGGGGGGGGGGCGGTGGGGAACCTCAGGATCAGGTTCTAGTCCCAACTCTTGTCTCCACCTCCCTGTGAGGCTCGAACAAATCATCTCCTTTTCTGAACCCATTTTTTCACCTTCTTAATATTAAAATAGATCTCTTGAGAATCAAAATAGTACAGAACTCTAAAGGAATCAACCTAGAAAGTTCTTTGATTATTTCAAAGATGTCACTTTCTTTGTTCAAAAATATTTTTAAAATCCACCCCCCCTTTTTTTTTTCCTTTCGGAAAAATTCCTTTCAGGACCAGTCTTAGGCACTCATAGGTCTGCCTTGTGACTTTTGCAGACGTTTCATTTTTGCCTAGAGAGATCACTGCCTATGGTACCTAGAGAGACTTTGGGCTGGTTCCAAACATTGAGTTCAAAAAGATTCCTGCAAGGACAGTGAAAAAGGGTCTGTCACGTGCTATCACGGTTGCAAAATTCCCCCGATGCCCAAGGTCAGCCCCCAGGAGGGACAGCCAGTTCCTCTAAACCCTCAGCTGTAAGCAGGGTCCTACTTGAGCCTTCCATAGTCCAACACTGCACACACATGGCCAGATGGAAACTTCCAGTTTCAGCCACCACCTCCAGAGGCAGCAGTTCTGGAGAACCCCAGCCATGCACCGCTTGTGCTTTTGTGAGTGTGTTCACTGAGGCCAGGAACAGCGTCTGTCACAGACCTGATCATGTGCGGATGGTCACAGCCCAGACACCCTCCAAGCAGGCTGCGCCCAGAGACTTCAGCAGGAGAGAGAGAGAGAGAGCGTGCGCTAACGGGACACACCCAGACACACTGGGTTGCCTGGTAACACGGAATGCCAGCCCCAGGGACACACACCCTTGCTGGGATGACACACTCATACTGTTCCCACACAGGCAGGATTGCACGAAGCAGGCTGCCCCATGCACGCGCTCTTCCCATGCGAATATGCCCACCGGGAAATGCCTTCATTCAGAAACAGCTGGGCCACTCAAGATCCTGCTCATCCACACCCCAAAATGCTTACCGGATTTAGGTAGTGCTGAGCAAGCCCCCTAAAACTTGCAGTCACACTCAGTGACACACACACACACACTGGCCTGAGTGGTCAGAGTCTAGACTCCTCACGTCCTTTTGTTTCCTCCCGGAAAACCTTTGGCTTTTCCATTTTAAGCAGCCAGTGACCGAATGCTTTATTTCTGTAACTTCTTAGTATTAGCCAAAGATTGTTCTTTTGAAATGTCTACAGTAAGTTACAAAGAATGACCTTTGTTTTCAAATTCAACTATGCAAAACTCTAAACACAATGTGAAAACTCAGAAGGCAATTTTTAAAATTCACAAACCATGCTTGAGGGTTTTTTCAACTTTTGGATGTAGGAGAAAGGCAAGCTTACTGACTTTGCGGTGATTTTTAAAATTCCAACTTGGTAAACAGGAAAACAACTTTGGAGTCTCTGTAAAATGAGCAACAGGAAAAGGCTCGACTGGGCAGCACCCCTCGCTTCTTAGGGATGCATGAACCAAGGACTCGCCCTTGACCTGGTTTCCACACTCTGACCTTGATTCAGTGTGGTGTTTGGACTGCCTGACTCACAGACAGATGTGCCCTCACTTGGGTCCAAGGACAGCCCCCTGTGTAGGTTCTGTCCCCTTCTCTGGATGTTTCAGACACAGTGGTGGTTTTAGGATGAGATAATCTGATCTTCCTGGCCACAGCAAGCTTCTTCCCTCCTGTTCCATCACCAGACAAGACCAGCCTAGAGACATCTTCAGATCTATACACTGGCACTGGCCAGGCCCTCCCCTGCCATCCAGAGCCTTCCTGCCTCTGTCCCTTTTCCCCTTTGCCCTTCCTTCCCTCCCTCTCTCCGTCGCTCACTCTGAACTTCTGACAGCAATTCCAGTGTGAACTTGGAACTTCAGGGAATAGGAATCTTGCCACACTCAGCCTCTCCTCCCAGAGTTTAAGTCATCTCCCTCCCTCAAAATTCCTTTCTATTCTTACTTTTATACAGTAGTCCCCCCTTATCCGTGGGGAATACTTACCAAGACCCCCAGTGGATGCTTGAAACCGTGGATGGTACCAAACCCTACCTATGCTATGTTTTTTCCTATACATACATAACTGTGATTTATTTTATAAGTTTAATTTATAAATTAGGCACAGTAAGAGATTAACAGCAATAACTAATAATAGAACAATTATAAAAATATACAGTTTGAAAATAATATATATATATACACCACAATAAAAGTTACGTGAATGTGATCTCTCTTTCAAAATATCTTATTGTACTGGGCTCACCCTCCTTGTGATGATGTGAGAGGCTAAAAAGTCTACGTGATGAGATGAAGTGAGGTGAATGACGTGGGCACTGTGACATAGCATTACTACTTGTCCTTCTGACATTATGTCAGAACAGGGTCACCTCCTCCCAGGCCACAGTTGACTGCAGGTAATGAGACCCCAGAAAGTGAAATCATGGATAAAGGGGGATTACTGTACCTCAGTACCTGAAGTGTTTTTTTTGTTTGTTTTTTTTTTTTTTTTGAGATTTACTTATTTATTTGAAAGAGAGCAGGAGAGGGGCAGGGAGAAACTTTAGCGGACTCCATGCTGAGCATGGAGCCTGACCCCGGGCTCTATCTCCAAGATCGCGACCTGAGCTGAAACCAATAGTTGGACCTTTAACCAACTGAGCCACCCAGCACCCCTAGACTTAATTTTTTAATGAAAAATTTCTGTATGTCAAAAAACCACAAACAAAACATATTTAAAAGCAAGAGATAAACTTGGAAAGTACATTTTCCAGACATATGTGGCAACACAGGCAAATATCCTCAACATCAAAGGACTTTTATAAAGCACATGTCACCAAACAGAAAGATGGACAATGTGAGCAGGCCGATGAATCAAAACAATGAAACAAATGAAATAAAAAATGTTTAACCTCCTTAATACTCAAAGAGGTCAAAATAAAACCATTTGAAATAACATTTCCCCTTTTACTATCAGACTATAGCAAATGAATACCCACTATTGGGCAGGGCCTTTCTCATGAATTACTTCTAGAAATACAAAATAATCAGAAGAGCCTTTTTGGAGAGAAATCAAGCCTTGAAATTACTAGTATCTTCTAACCTGTCAGTTCTATCTCTACAAGTTATCTGGAAGGAATCTCTAAGTGTCCAAAAAATATATATAGTTACAAAAATACTCATTGCAGTACTGTTGCTGAAACAAAAAGAAAAAAAATGTGTTTATAATTTTTTCCTCTTTTTGTGATTGTATACCCTATTCTCTTGAGCCTGCTTTTTTTTTTTTTTTTGGCTTTTTGTTTTGTTTTTTGTATTTTTTGTTTGTTTGTTTTGTCTTTTAAAGTAATCTCTACACCCAGTGTGGGGCTGGAACTCACAGCCCCAAGATCAAGAGTTACTTGTTCTACCTACTAAGCCAGCCAAGTGCCCCGGCCTGTTTTTTGTAGGTTTTTGTTTTGTTTTGTTTTTTAAGATTTTATTTATTTATTTGACAGAGAGAGACACAGTGAGAGAGGGAACACAAGCAGGGGGAGTGGGAGAGGGAGAAGTAGGCTTCCTGCTGAGCAGGGAGCCCGATGCGGGGCTCGATCCCAGGACCCTGGGACCATGACCTGAGCCGAAGGCAGACACTTAATGACTGAGCCACCCAGGCGCCCCTGTTTTGTTTTGTTTTGAAGATTTATTTATTTGAGAGAGAGACCACGAGTGGGAGGGGAAAAGGCAGAGGGAGAGAGAATCTTAAGTAGACTCCATGACAAGCACAAAGCCCTATTTGGGGCTTGACCCCATGACCCTGAGATCAGACCTGAGCCAAAATCAGGAGTTGGATGCTTGGGTTGCCTGGGTGGCTCAGTTGGTTAAGCGTCTCAGGTCATGATCCCAGGATCCTGGGATAGAGCAGAAGTCAGGCTCCTTGCTCAGCGGGGAGCCTGCTTCTCCCTCTCCCTCTGCCTGTCGCTCCCCCTGCTTATGCATGCTCTCTTACGCTCTGTCAAATAAAAAATCTTAAAAAAAAAAAAAGGGTTGGATGCTTATCAGACTGAGCCACCCAGGTGCCCCAGCGGTGCTGTTTATATTACATTTATTTAAGTTCTGAACACACTATGCCAGAATGTTATTTTGTATTTTACTACCTTAATAAAAAATGCAGTTAATAAGAAATATTCTGGATATTCTGGGGTGCCTGGCTGGCCCACTTGGTGGAGTATGCAACTCTTGATCTCGGGGGTTGTGAGTTCAGGTCCCACACTGGGTGTAGAGATTACTTAAAAATAAAATCTAAGGGGGCGCCTGGGTGGCTCAGTCGTTAAGCGTCTGCCTTCGGCTCAGGTCATGATCCCAGGGTCCTTGGGATCGAGCCCCGCATCGGGCTCCCCGCTCTGCAGGAAGCCTGCTTCTCCCCCTCCCACTCTCCCTGCTTGTGTTCCCTCTCTCACTTTGTCTCTGTCAAATAAATAAAATCTTAAAAAAAAATAAAATAAAAAAAATAATAAAATCTAAGGAAAGAAAAGAAAAGAAATATTTTGAGCTAGGGTGAGTCTGAGGGTTAACTCAGCCCCTCCCTGGCCCTGTGGCCCACGGAAGGGTCTTCCCCTTCAGTTTTTCATTCTGAGTGTGTGGCACCTTGGGTTGAGTGAGGTTGTGGAGATGGGTAAGGACACTGTGTGGAGAGAAGTTGGCAGGAAAGCAGGAGGGAAGCTTTTGGGAAGGAGCTTGCAGGTTAGATTACAGGTAACGAGAGCCATGATGCTGAGCCATGTGTCTGGGGTGAGAAGTCTTTTATAGGAGGAGATGGTGTCAACAGATTGCATCAGGGTCCACGTGACTCCCATCACCCACCTCCTCTTGCCATGGTGAGGGGCTGTCCCAGTCCTTCCAGGGTGAAGGTCTCTTGGAAAGGAAAATCGACCTGGAGAATACCGTTTTATAGAAAAGTTGTCACATCACCCGAACCATCCTCTATGAGCTGACAGAGCTCCTTAATGTGGCTCTGGACTCTCCAGCAATCCTCACCCCTGCAGGATAGCTGCATACTCAAGGTGGCCATGAGAGCAGATTTTCCCTGAGAAATTGAATAAAGGAAACCTCATTTAAAATGGAATCGGTTGGGGATGCCCAGCTGGCTCAGTCAGTGGAGTGTGTGACTCTCGATCTTGGGTTCCTGAGTCAAAGCCCCACTTTGGAAGCAGAAATTACTTAAAATAAATGAGTAAGTAAATAAATAAATAACTGAAATAAATAAATAGATAGATAAATAAATAAAATGGAGTCATTGGGCCAGAGCTGGGAGCTCTCCCACCCTACCCCAAGTCCTCGATCGTAGACCCCAGCAGGAACAGACAGAACCTTGCATTCCCAACAGGAAGCAGCCCATGCTTTACTACCCCCAGGAGGAGGAAGGATTGTCTCCTTGCCCAGCAACAGCCCAGCCAATGAGAGGCTGCCATAACTCAGCCAATGAAAAACCACGGCACTTAGAACCTCCAGTTTAGGGACTCTTGGGTGGCTCAGTCGGTTGAGTGACTTTGGCTCAAGTCATGATCCTGGGGTTCTGGGATGGAGCCCCATGTCGGGCTCCCTGCTCAGCGGAGAGCCTGCTTCTCCCTCTACCGCTCCCCCTGCTTGTGCTCTCTCTTTCTGTGTCTAAAAAAAAGAACCTCCAGTTTATTCTAGTGGACTTTTTGTTTATAAGAGCTCCGGCCAACACCTTTCCTCTGCTTTGCGTAAAGCCTGGAGCTCTCCCCTCGTGGCAGTCCCCCAGCCTGTGTCCCCTGCAGAACCCTTACAGAGGTGGACCATCACCTGGTTACTCATCAGATACTTCTGGGGAACTTGAAACAAATGAGATTTCCAGAGCCCCCCCCCCCCCCCCCCCCCCCCCCCCC